>NW_025779836.1:0-34001 GCF_021130785.1 Homalodisca vitripennis
AAAGGTTATTAGTATACCGTACCAGAACGAGAGATTATTTGTTTCATACACAAGTCAGGAAATGAAACATTATTTAAGAACATTAAAACGCGAGGGTAAGTACTGAAGAAATGAAATATAATTACGTTTAACAACGTTATTATAATGAGGTAAATGCAAGATGTTCGAGATGCTTACTAAAATGTTATCGGCAGTGTCAAGTCCATAAAAAGGTTTTTGAAAAGTGAACGTTTATAAAACTGTTGGTCAGCCTACATTTTGAGGAGGAATCGAAATAAAAAAATCGCAATCTCCATAAAGAATAGGAGGTTTTTGATCAATAAGACATAATTATGGGAAAAGGTTATTAGTATTTACCATAACCCCAATCTGATTGACCCTGTTTACATATCGTTTGGTCGTTTGTTGATTGAATGTTGAAAGCGATTGCAATTTATAACGGCTTAGAGTTATAAGGCGATTTATCGCTAACAGAGTGGCCCTGACCATTCAACATTTAACATTTGTATTGATGGAAACCTGTATATTAATCTGAACTGTAATTTTAACTTCAATTATGTTTCCATAATGTTTTTAACTCCCGTTTAAATACGACGGTAACCTCCCCATACTACAAACATTGAAGTGTTGGGATTGAGAAGAGCTGTCACTGGTTTTCCATTAAAAATTCTGTCACCAAAATATTTACAAGGCGTTGTTTCTGATAGTCACCGAAAGAACTTTACATTATTTATCAATTAAACGTAATAATTAATTTATTTATGTCTACGCGAAAGGAGCCTAGTGAAAAAATTACGGAATTAA
Source organism: Homalodisca vitripennis (assembly GCF_021130785.1). NCBI lineage: Eukaryota > Metazoa > Arthropoda > Insecta > Hemiptera > Cicadellidae > Homalodisca > Homalodisca vitripennis. Next base: position 805 of record NW_025779836.1, read on the forward strand.
AAACCAAGAGCGAGCCATTCTTGGTGGCCCCTTTATTGTTGAAACTAATATAATATCCTTACCTACAGGCATATAACTAATGCCATACGTATTAGATTACAATGTATGTCATAATATTGTATAATTATCCATTAGGTGGCGTTCACTGAACTACGAGTGGATATAAGATAAGACCCAATGTCTTCTTCTCCGGGTTTTTGGGGTCTGATTAAAAGGGGTCATGATATACCTTGAGGAAGCATCTCTCACAGGGGTCAGTTATCCTTCGGGAAGATTCGTGAGTGTGTAGAAGTTTTGACGAAAAGGAGGGAACACTGTGTGAACACTGGGCCCCTTTTGACTGTCCCTTGCAATAGCAAGGGGCATCTTAATAACCATCTTTGGTAGTTTGTACAAGGGGTAGCGGATTTCCTAGGAGAGGTCCTGATCGGTTGTTGTCGGCGGTTTTGTAGAACGGCTGAAATCCGTTTTTAGAGGGTCGGCCCCCCCCTTGGTTGTCCCCTTCCGGGGTGCGCAAAAAAAGGCGCCCTTTGGGAGGCTTTTTGTGCATGGCGGACCAATTTTAAGCCCGCCCCATAGAAAGAAGATGAAGAACCTCTCTAATGCATTAAATGATTTGCCAAATTTTATTTTTGCGCTAGTGAGAATTACAAAATCATTCCCCTTTGTATAGCAACCCCAACTGCAGTTGACACTCCTTGCACAGCATAAGTTAATTACACTCATCGCCATTGTAAACATTAGTATTAAAATTTAAAATAATATTAATGAATAAAAGTCTAGGTTTTAAAACGATGTTGAAGCTGGGGTATTTGGGGTTTTCATTATTAATGAAGGGAACACAAGGATCTCCATCCTAACTTCCCACCGATTGACCGTTCGACAGAGTGAAATCGCCTTTTATACCAATAAGGTGTATTAACGGGAAAAATTTAAAATGTTTTGGGATTTTGAGATGTTTTAATTACCCTCAAGTAGCATGTGAACATTTTATAACGCCTCCCAAAACAAATTGTTAGAAAAAAAATGAATGTATGAAATTTTTTTTATGGAATATTCAGGGGAAGCCCAAAGAAACATCAAATGTGTGTCGTAAGACTGAATATAAGGAATTATTCTGTCATTTTAAAAACTTATTATCGAAAATTCCTTGAGATAATTTAAATTGTTAGTTTTATTTGATTATCACAAATAATTTCAATTGTTTAACAATAGTATTTAAAAATGTGTTTGGGTAGCGGCGCGTTTAAAATTAAAAAACCCTTCTATCTATATAATTCACACTTTAGTTGGCTGTAATTTAAAATGTCATTCCGCCATATCACTGGGAAATAGAAGATTGCTAATCCAGAATTTAATAAGTCATAATACTTATTATTTAAAATTTATGATATTTAAAAACTAATCTTGTTTTTTAAAATTTGAGTAAATTTGTTATGAAAACCAAGTTTTGATTTTCCGTATGTGTCACCCAAAAGTTTAAATGGAAATGCCCTTATTAAATTTCGGGTGGTCTTTAATGTTCAACTGATAGCAATGATGGGAGAGAGAATATGGTTTTCCCCCACCCAAGTCAAAGAAATGAAAGAAATGATTGAGTTATTTTAAAGGCGAATTAATCACTGTTAGTGTAAGATGTATGTGATGCTACAGAACGCTAATATTAGTTTGTGTCAAGGTGTTTACGGGAAAATTGAAGTTTTGTTACTGTTTTCCCTTATTAGCCTACGATACTTAATACATAAGTATAAATACATAAATATTGTTTATATTCCAATAATAAGTAATAGATGTACGATAAATAAGTCTAATGTTATTTAACCCCAGTTAATTGAGGATTCATTATAGTCTTTCCTCACCATGTTCCTAAGCGCAAAAAGGGTTCTTTTTAAATTACTAAAATGCACTGAAGAGGTTTTATCAGTGGTTTGTTTTACTAAGTGATATAAAAGGATGACACAGTGAGAGCAACCCCTTGTAAAACGGTTTTTTTTTTTAAACGCGCATGTATATATTTGCTATTTATCAGGAGAGAGAATGAAATTTTGAAATATTCTATGCACATTTGGTCAGTGTTATATGATTTTTTATAAATTTTTTGAAATATTATAAATCAATATATATATATTTATATATATATATTATATTATGATATTAATTTATTTCTATAAGAATATTGTTTACAGTTCGTAAAATGTATTTTCTAAAAGTCTGCTTGTATATACATTATTCCATTAATGGGAATACTTTTGAAAATTAAATTCGTTTACAATTTTTGTACTATTACATTATCATTGTGAAAGACAAAATTCTTTTTGGCGGCATTCATAAAAACAGGGGCCCATTCCCTGGATGAAATATTTACTTCTGTCTATCTCAGCATGCAACATGTATATGCGACCAAAAAAGCAATTGGGAGCAGACTCCAAAAAAAGATTTAGGCCCCTTTAGTACTGCCTAATTGACCTCCACCTTGATTTAGTTTCATAAGTACAGCCACCAGGTGATTCGCTCATGTTAATTCGTCCGTACATTGACACTAAGGGATCCCTTTATACCTAGACCTTTAGATGACTACGTTACTAAACTTGTATTAAAAAAAAATTAAAATTTAAATATTACATAAAATGCTCATAAATTAAATAGTATTATTCAATAAAGTTAAACCCCGGCAATGGTTTACTATTGTAATGTACTACATATAATATGTAGCTGTGCAATAATTTTTCATCTGGGGATGCCCAAAAGACATCCCCGGTTTTAAAATAATGAGTGTTGTTCTATTAATGCTCTTCTTTGTCTGTACATTATTAAAACAGGTTACATATAAGATGGAAGATGGTATTCTGAATTTGGGAAAATATTTTGAAAGCCACTTGTTACCTGCTGCTTAATGCGCGGGTTTGGTGGGTTATAATATGTATAATCTCTTAAGCAACTGAAACTAACTTTATAGCGTTTAATCTTTGCTCTGCCAATTTGGAGAACCTGGTTATTGAATATCGTATTTAAACCCTGTTTAATATTGCGGTTATCACGTAGGTTATGTCCGCTTGAACTCTATTTACTTGCTTTGTGATTTAAATCACCCCTAGTGATCGTTGTAATATTTTAGAATTTAAAAGTGACAAATGAATGATCTGTAAATGGTGACTTTCAATGATACATGGTCTTTAATATACCAGTAACAACATTTTCCTGGCCACTGATTGTGGAAACAACCATATCATCTTAATTTTGTACTAAGGCAGATTACAAACTGGCTGTTACGGAATTAAACAATTTTTTTTTAAGTAATAATTTGAACGCATTTAAAAAGTTTAACAGTTAATATACGATTGCAGTCAATAACAAACAGTGAATAAATTATCAGGGTTATCTGTTAGCGATAACGTTACAACCTTAAGCCGTTGTGGAAGTTAAAAATATATTATCTGACTTTCGTACAACGGCCCCAATACACTTAACAAAGGGTCATCAGTGACCGAATTATTTGTTCCCTCGCAAAATTTTCTACAAATTGGGGGTATTTTCCCCTTGAATGATCATAGCAATGAGTTTTAAGAGGCTTTAAAGAGAGTTTTTTTTAGCATTAGAGTTTATTGAAACATTTTGTGTGATGCGGTTTTTTGAAAAGTTGGAATACTGTAATCATAAATAAAAAATACTTCATTTGTTTAATTTGTTGTGGGAACTATGTTTTATTAATACTCTATATCATAAAAAAAGACATATGTTTCTGATACCAATTTTTATACGTGTTGTTATATTTTTATGAAACTTATAACAATAAAGTGTTTCCCCAACTTTTGTTGCTAATAGGTAAAGGGCCTATTTTTCTTTTTTATACTAGTAGTTTAAAACCAGGCTTCGCTTGCAAATATCATAAGTATTTACACTTGTATGTTGCCACTTCTGGTTTTCGAGTGAAGTGAATTATATTTTCCGACGTGAAATTTTTAAGTTTACCTTGTCCGCCACCGATCAGAATAATCTCGTCAAAATCTGTATAATTTGGGACCTTTTTATTTGATTAATTACTAGTAGTTTTATTCCTTTACTTGAATTTCCTCTGATTTTTTATCCTAGTCTAAATTTCCTACTTGGTGTCAAAAGAAAATTAGCGTGGGTTGCTAATAACATACTTAAAAGTTTTTTAACAAAAGTTATTAAAAGTAAAGTTTAAAGGTAGTATCTTTGCTTACCTTTATATCTCTATTTCGAACCCTAAGATTGCTCATTGTAAAATTTCAGTACATTCTTTGTTATAGAAAAATCTCATGTTCAAAATTTTTGGTCTTAAACTTTTTCAATATGTAGATTTGGTTGGAGTTGGAGAGGGAGAGATCAAAATGTGAATATAAGTATTAAAAACCGTCCGACAGTACCAGTATAGTCCATGACGGGCTATACGTCAATCTAAAACAGCAAATTTCTTAACTATGATATCGAAAAATGATTAAAATTCAAAATAAATACATTTGTATCACTATTTAGTTTAAACAAATGAATTCGAGTAGGATAGCCCAATACTGGCCTTAACTTAGCGTTTATGTTAAAAAAATTTGTGACATTAGCACTCGTGCCATTAAAGCTTCAGATAGCGTATTTTTACTAGGCCTACTTTTTTAAAAATATTTTTTCTCAAATAAGTCATATACTGTAAATAAAGAATTGAATTATTTAAACAATAATCAACACTTTTCATCTAAAGGGACTATGATAAAATTTAAAAAAAAAAAAAAACAAATTTATTTAAGAATAAATCAACGATCATTATCATTAATTCCCGAAAAAATAAATTACAATCATAATTTTTCTTACAAATAAAAAAGATAACACATAACAAATTATCATCACTCGATAACTTGTAAAATTTTTGAAGCATCAAGTCATTCAAATAAATCCTATAACAATATGTGCAATTCACAAGGATTAAAAAAAATTTTAAAATTGTTCTTAGGCCCCAAGTTTAAGAAGAATGCCTTTTTAGGTAGCATAAACCCAGTTATAAAGAGCACATGTATTTTTTAGCAACTACTACAAATATTAAAAATCTTTTAAAACTTTTGTTTTTTAATGTGTTTTAATTTTAGTTTTGTAATTGGTTCATATTATACAATATGTTACATAAGTTTAATTTTTATTCGACAATTTTTAAAGTACGTGCGCAGCGCGGTGGTATGTGTTTTGTTAATTATAACAAAGAGGTTTCATATAAAGGGGGAAGAATTTTTAATATATTTATATAATATATATATATCTATGTATTATATATATCCCTACATATAATATATAAAAGGACAGATAGTTAATAATGTCCCCCAAAATAGGTCAAGCACTGTTCTAAAGTACTTATTTGACTTTTATTTTAAAAAAACTAATCCTTTTTTTTTTTCCCGTTTTTCAAAAAAAATATTTAACAAAGAATTTTGGGTTCGATTTTTAATCCAGGGGGTGTTCGTGAGTTAAGTGTGTAGCAACACTTTTAGTCATATATAGCATATTTAAATTAGATTTAATATCATGAATGGCATTGGTCTTCTGCCATGTAGCTATCCCATGTTAGTTTTGGTGATGGACAACAGGGTTGACCGCGTATTTTTGAGTTCCATGAATGAAATTTTTCCCCCAAGTGGGGCCAATTTTTAATGCAATGTTGATTGCCAAGTTCTATGCAGGAAAAGGCGGAATCACGACTGTATTGAAATAATTAATTATTGTTAAAAACAACGAAGTCAGGTTTTGAAAGACCAGGAACATAAATGTTTTGACAATTTTTGCTATTTTATACTACGTTTATGTTAATTTACAAATAATTCATACTTGTATTGTTTAATATTAACATACCGTCACTCCCTCTGTGTTTGTATTTGCAGGCAAACCCCTAATAACCTTAATTGGGAGTTCAATCTTGAATGTAACAATAATATTGGTATTGTATATTATATGTAAAGATAAGGGGAATGAGGCAAAACAATGGGGGACCGGAGAACGTGACAAAGGTTGCCAAAATTTGACCAATTAATAGTATTTCCCCTGAGCATTTAGTAGGTCTATAAGCGGGGTTTAAAAGTATATGTACGTTTCATTCTGGACGGGCCTTTTAGTTTTAGAAAACTTATTTTTAGCTTATTCTTATTCACCTCGTTTTCCCCGGAAATAGTGGTTCCTACTAAGGAACTATATTCTAATTTAAACAACTTTGGGATTTTGGAGTGACGTGATTAAAATTTAAAATATTCTACTTTTAAAAAAAATTTTTCGAACTCGTTATTAGTAATTTTCCAAAATATAAAATTAAGAGTAGGCCCGTATTAATTTTTCACAAATAATTCATCATCTTGCAACTGTATAACATTAAACATTTATGCTTACCAAACTATTTTTCCCCCATAGTGATGAAAGATATTTAAAAAATTTTTTCTTCTTTTATTTTTGTTGAATTAAGTTATTGCTGAAATAGTATAATGTTAGTAATTATTTTTAATTAAAACCCCATTCTTAATCTCGAGGAAAGTGATTGTATGCCATAAATGTTTTAATGTTGTCCGTTAAAATTGGGGAATGATTACAGCAGTTTAAGGGCAATACCCGAATAGTCGCTAAAGAGGACAGCAAAATAAACCTCATAAAGTAACGTTTTATTATAGTTTTTTAAAGTATTATAAAACCCACCAACGCCGCGCTTAAAGCAGCTCGTTCAAGTGGCATCCAAAAAATTACAACACAATTAACAGAAATTCGAAGGGAAAACACCACGGATATTATTACAATTTTAAAAGAAGTGTATTAACGTTTAAAACACACATTGGGGTTTTAAAAACCCCGAGAGGTATAAGAGGTATTTTGCTTAAGTTGACAATATATGTCTCATTCAAAAATATTTCTGTAAATGTTTTTACATTGTAAAACCCAAATTGCGCTTTTGTTCGTAATATAAATGTGATTAAATTTATGTATTTAAAACTGTGACGGCCCCATTAAGAAAGGGGCCCCCTGACCATTTTGACAACTGTGAGTTTAAATATTATTTTAAAATTGGACCAGTGAAGTTACTACAGGTATTTATATTGTAGTTAACTACCAACCCAAACGATTATTCATTGTTCCTAAACAGTAAAATGTTAAAAGTACTATTACTTACAAAATTCTACCGTCACTCTAAATTATTAAAAAAGGGAGATAAAGGGAACAGTGATTAATTATATATTTTATTAGTAAGATTTAAGTCCAAGTAATAGGGTTGTCGGAATATTATCTGTTGATTCTCAAATGAGTTGTTAAAAGCAGAAGTAGCCCGATACCCGTGGGCAGCTTTAGCTGCAGCTGGCTGAGGGAGATTTGCTGATTCCTGCTGACTCCAGCCTGTGTCGGGCAATGGCCAAGTTGTCGTCGTTTCTTGGACATCTGTTACGCCCAAGTAAATTTCGTTTGGGAGCAGCAAAAACCCCGTACGGAGTCTTGTCAGCCATTTTAATAAAAATTTGTTAGCGAAAAAGTACGTGCGTGGAGTGAAGTTGATCGCCCGGTACTCGCACGTAACGCGGTTACGCCCTTCCAGTGTTTGCCCTTTTCCCTATAAAATCATTAAATTTTTGTTAACCTACTGATTTCGCTGATGGTGATTAAATTTATATTTTAAAATTACAGTTTTTGGGGGAATGTGAATAGTATTTCGTTGTAATAATTATTAATGTGAATGGTTAAAATTTAAAATCAGATTTTTGCGGCCAAACAGTTTTCCCTGATTATCTAATTCCCCCAAGTCCCGTTCTCTGGTTTTCCGTTACAAGTGGTGTCAGGTGTTGGGGTTGACGGTTCAAAAGTCCGTGTTGATTGATATTGTTTCCACGTTTTTCTGCAGAGTCCTACGGAAAGCTGAGGAAACCCTGTGGAGATGGGACTGGCGGATCATCAGCGATTCCAGTAAGTAAAAGATAATCTTTTACGGGTTAACCTAAGCTAGCAATTCAATAATAGTCAGCTAGAATTTAAAATTTAATATTTCTTCCTATTCAAAATTTTTATTTTGTATATTTTTTAGATGGAAGGGCACAGGATAAAATTAATCAATTAAAGTTGAAATTTGAAAAATAATCTTGTGGGGTAATATATATTATCAATTTAAAAAATTTAAAGGGGAATATTTGGAAGACGTATTTAAAAATTTTACATAGTGACTGCATTGATATAGGCATCAGTTCAGACTATCATAAAGGGCAGAGTGAAGCCTAACAGTCACGTTAAACTGCCTACTTATTCCCCATTAGTTACAGTATTCTAATTATTTACTTAACCTGTTTAAAACATACAATAGAAGCTTTTAAATACTAACTTAGTATTAGTATAAAACTAATTTTAGAATATCCAAATACCTAGTGGTTTAAAAAGTGTGTTAAAGGCGTTGGAAGCCGTATGGGCGTAATTGAAAATGGCTGATAATTAATTATAATTGATTGAATTGAATTTTAAATTGGTCAAATTAAAATAAATAGAAATAATAATAACTTGAGACATCGTCTGCTGGAAAAAATATAGAGTCCGCATTGTGGCCTAATTTTTCCCCATGTTCAGGTCCAAAAGGACGCCAGCGCATTTGAAACTACTATAAAAATTAACTAATTATTGATTATTTAAAATTATTAAATTTTGGATTGATAGTATGAACTTACAAACATAAGTCAGTAGAATCAAAGCAAAATTAGAATTGAAACCCCGGTTACCGATTCAATAAGTTGATAAACTAGCTATTCTATGATAATTTGGGGATTTAAATTTTCGATTATTTTGAGCTAAGGACTTAGTCGAAATTTTTTTGGACTTTAAAATGATTTCGGTAGGGTGCCTATGGGCCCCGGTGTGAGGAATAGCTTAGTGGATAATTCAATATAATATTGTTATTGAACTAAAAAGTTCTATTCATAAATCACTGGAACTCTAATTTAAATCGACTTTTAAAATTTAAAAATATTATTTAAAAAAAAAGGCTACGTGGACTTAGGCGTAATAACTGTGATGATTAGTTAGACATTTGAAGAGGATTTTGGTAGAGGGTATGATTTAATGACGAGAAATATATATTAAAAAAAAAATTAATTGATTAATTGAACCCGTGACAATTTTTAAAATTTAATTTGAAGAGTTGAAGTTAGTGATGGTATTTTCATTTCCCCCCTTTGGAATTTAAGTATTGGCTTACACTTATGAACGCGTTATCTCCTTGAAGATTGGAAGAGAAAGAGAAATTTCAATATGAATTGAAAATCTGGGGGGAGGACCCAGCCTACTTCCGGTACGGCCTGAGGATTTACGAAAACGGCTGTTGACGGAAAGTGTGTTAAGGGCAGGTACGCCTATGTGATCAGGCTGTCAAAAATTAGCTTCCTTAAATGTAGCTTGAGGATCTGGGAAGGGCCTGTTGAAGATTAAATATAAGTCATTGGCTTTGCCTAGCGAATGAAATATGAGGGGGACTTATACAGACCATGAAGGATATCAGCGTCTTCCAAAGCCAGGATGCTGGCATAACTATTTAAGGGCGGGGACGTGTATACCTAATAGGACGCATTGGGTGACAAAAAAAGTATCGCAAAACGTCATGAGGTGTTTTACATGGATATGGAAAACCCATAGAACTGGTGTGACCGCGGCCGTAGCCCCAAGAATGTCGCGGCAAAACCCCCGCGAAGCTGAAAATTTTCAGCAGCCGAGCAGACCCCGCCGGCCCCCAAAAATGCGGATGTGCACTCGCCCTCCAGAGGCAGACAAAGCACATCACTGTCGGTGCAATTGCTGACCCCAAATAGATTCAACCAGTCGCAGATCACACCGCAACAAAATTTTTAACTTAACGTCATCCGCACATATGTAGAGGAGTGCCTGTGTATAAATGGGGCTCCTTACAATTTGCAACGGCCAAATCACAGAGACGTAGGGGGCGTCGTTTCTGCAGGTGAGCAGAAGAGCAGAAGAAACGCGCAGAGCTCGAGGGGTCACAACAACCGAACTGTTTGATTCGGCAGTGGTGGTTTGTTCACTCGGGACCTTGGCCCCTAACGTGGTTATATCCGATCCACGATAGGCCGTCTCCAAGAACTGGGGAACAGCTGTGTAGGGAATATGGAAATGGTCTGTCTTCCAACATTCCTGACCATGAACATATTACCTTACAGCAAGAGATATTCAATCGAAGTTCAAGCCGAAAAACGGAACCCAATTGACCTTATTTATCGCTGCGGACTGGAGGGGTCTGTACAGTCGCTCTGTCAACACCCCGTAGTGGGAATGAAGTTTAAAGCTTAGGCAAATATTTGCATAACTTTACATCCCCAGCTGCAAGAACCGGCTTGCTCTTTTTGATGTTACCTCTCTTGAACAATGAGAGTGATGGGTATAGAAAGGCAGAAGCGGGAAGACGCTTGAGGTCCCGGTCACCACCACGCGTGCGGTTAACATCTAAACGTGGGGTGTGTACTCGAAGCCAGTACTTAGCATATCCTCCTCCTCCTCGCGGGGCGACTCGGGGCTATTTGCCCCTGTCCCACGCCTGAACGCCGCAATGGTGTTTCAGGCAGCCAAATACTCTGTCAGATATTAATTGTTTTAATTGTTGTCATATGAAAGGCCAACATCTCTCGGGAGCTGACAGGGAATAAAAGAGGAGGACCGCTCTGTGCTCTAGCTTGAATAAACCCCGCTGGCGTATGCAACAAGGCAGGCCACATACCGAAAAGATTGTTAGAGTTCGGACTAGACTCTAAAAAGACCTCATTCGGGAAATCGGGAGCGGGGAGGTAAGTGGATCCACCGACACGAAGCCCCGGAATTAAAGGAGCTGATTTCGCGAGTTACCTACTAAGGTGTGAACCTTAAATATGTGATACTGAATCGTAAGAAACTGCAACTACTGAGAAGCAGGTCAGGAAACCGTCCCCGAGATTCGAGATGTGGGGTAGATGGACTTGTAGCCATCGGGTAAGATAAGAAGATGCAGAGGGAAAGGTTCCTAATTGACACTGGTTGAGCGCAGGTTTCCCTCGTATAAAAAAGAGGAGGCTCATCCGCCTGAGCCTCACCAAACCAAGACGTTGAATTTTGAATAGGTATTTTTCTTTGGTAGGACATTGATAAACTTACGGGCGACAAGAGTAGAGTTGACTTTTAAAAATGAAACCGGGCGTTGAAGTGTGGTAGGAGAAATTTTGTGGTTGGGAACCTCCCTAAGGGGATACCTAGCCGTACTTGGTTGCGATCGATATTTTGGGCAAAGGAAACGGAGGATATAATAGTTGAACATGGTCTACTTCGGTTGTATCGGGTTGGAGACATTTGGTTAAATCGGATAAAGAGGGGAAAGGGGAGGCCGATGCCTGGATACCTAACCGTCCCTCAGCTAGCCTGTTTGCACCTCCCAAAACAGCAAACGTTCATGTGTACTGCTGTTAGCGATGTGGGAAAATTCCGCCCCCGGTGTGAAAAGATTATCCAAGTGAAGAGCTCATACCGATGTTGCCACCGGTTCCGACGACTTTGAATGGATAAGGACGTTGTGATTGAACCCCCTGGTCTTTTATCATGCACGAAGGTGGTTTATCTTGCTCGAACCCTGACCAAAGGGTATTAAAAGGAAACCGCTGTCTGGGGTCAAGACCGTAAACGCCAAGTTGCTGAGGAGTTAACTATACCAAGAAAACTTGAAGTTAGGAACGCTCGACAGAGATTTTCAACCCCGTGGAAGGGAGGAAAATCCTGTGCGACAAAAACTACTCAGTTTTAGCAGACAAGTCATGGTCGTGTGACTCCAGGACAATACTATCCGAAAGACTACCCTAGAAATTTTGATTTGTAGAAGGTCTTTTTGTCATGGCCCAATGGAAAAACTAAAACAAGTAACCTCGAAATTTTGGTGAGTACTATTGATTACATTGACCGAGAACGACACGGGTTGATACTTGATTTAGGGGGAAACAAACGATTGTTGACAAGTGTTTGCGCCTTTACCCGTTAACCCTGAAACAAGCATTTGAAAATTTTTCCGGTGAAGTGGTAAAAGCGAGTAAGTAGAGTAACGGTTCTGTCGATATTTGACCGCTATGATCAAGACCTCAAATCCGAACTTGGAGGATGCCAACGGGTGATTCTTTATATCCATCATTCAAAATTTAGCCTTAAAAATAGAAGCATAAAAATTCAAGCAGGGTAGGGATTGAATTTCTAGAACCTCAAAGGAAAATTGAGACATAACATGTACACAAAGCGACGGGTTGCATCTGAAACTGATGAACCAACAAGGGGGTAAAGTGAAATTGAAATTGGCCACTGTGTGTGCGACGGGACATAGCACTTCATAGCTACAAAAGGCCTAGGCAAGAGTAGTGCATGGTGAGTCGTTCTGACGAAGTCCGACTTAGAGGGGTTGCTTGGGTCGAGAAGCTTAGGCAGTATGCCAAAGATCACGGAGCGAGACCTTGTGAAGTCTCCACTCTCATGGTGGGATTCATAAAAAAATGTTCTTGCTCCTACAGTGAAGACCAACCTTCATGGGTTTGTTACTTCGGCTCAGTGGGACACATGTCATACGAAACCGGGAATGCCAGCCCCTATTTACAAAAAAGAGCTTATCGCGTTACCATACTCATCACGAAGGCCAACCCCCCACTTTGACCGAATTAGTTTAAAAGATCAACATAAACAAAAAGGTATCATTGTTCTAGTCTGAGCAGAGCGAGTGGGCATCGCCTGTGAGTACTTGTGCCTAAGAAAATCTCCCAGACGGGAGTACCCCCTAAATTAAGAGTTTTGTTGTCGACTACAGATGGGGAAACCTTAATGCCGGGTGACCACACCCCTGACGTCGTACCCCCTCCCGAACATCACAGAACAAACACTGGACCCTCACTTGGGGGGGCGCGGGTGCCAGATGTTCACGACGTGTAGATCTCCGGTTGGGTATCACCAGATTCCGAGTTGAAGAAGATAGGCCGACCAAAAACAGCAGTTCAATGTCCCCCGGCGGACAATTATGAGGTATAATCAGCGTATGCCATTTGGACTAAAACCACGGCTCCGGCCACTTTCCAAATGACTAATGGGACTCAGTGTTAAATTAATCCTGCGATTGGGCTGAGAAAGGTGAGAAATGCCTTGTCTTACTTGGAGATGACCATAAATTTTGTTTCCAGGGACTTGCCTTTCACACCTGGATAGCCCTTCGTTGAAGTGCTATCGAAATTTCAAAATGTGAAACCTGTCAGTATACAACTTAGTAAATGTTAATTTTTAGTGGTCAATGAAGTCAGCATATCTTGGTCATGTAATCACTTAAGAAAGGTGTTGGAACCAGATCCTGGAAAGGTATCGGGCTGTAAGGGACTTCCTGTGTGACCCACTAGGTGAAGGACGTGCGCTTCTTTCCTAGGTTTTGGCTAGGCTATTTATCGGCGTTTCATTGACGGTTTTGCCACCATTGGACGTTACACCACTTATTCGAGTTGACCAAACAGGCGATAGCGAATTTGTGTGGGACACCAGAATGTCAGGAGGCTTTTGGATGTCTCTTAAAGACAAAACTAATATCTGCCCCTTGTGTTGATATACCCTGACTGTTACCAATAAGCCGATTCATATTAAGCGACAGACGCGAGTACTGTTTGCCTTATAGGAGCAGTCCTCTCACAGGAGATAGATGGCCGGGAACACCCCGTAGCGTACTGTTCGTAGAACATTATTTCCCCAGCCGAGAAGAACTACTCGACAAACCGGAGCGGCGCGAATTACCTTAGGTTCTAGTCTGGAGTACAAAATATTTCAGATTGCTAACTTGTTGGGGCGTCCTTTCAAAGTAAATCACCGGATCACTCCGCATCTAAAAGTGAGATGGATGTCGCTGCAAGGACCACTGAGCAAGTAGGCTGATGAGATGGTCGTTGCGACTAGCTGAGTTTGATTTCACGGTAGAACATAAAGCCGGAAAGAAACACACTAACGCGGATGGGCTAAGTCGCGCAGTGCGAGCGGTTAAACAGGAAGTGCTCCCTGTCGTTGACCTTGAGTTAATTAGAACACGTTCAACGCGAAGATCCCGTAGTTCAGGGTCTGAGACAAGCCAAGAACTTCCGGATGAGCCCGGAGAAGGTCTGTACCGTTTGAGCTCGGGTGAAAAGAAAATTGTAGTACCAACTTCCTTAGTCCAGGAGATAATTAGGATCAATCATGATTTGCCCACAGCTGGACACGCCGCAGTGGCAAAAACACTAGACCGGGTGAAACAGAAGTTCTGGTGGAGAGGTATGGAAAGAGACGTTATTGAATTACGTCAGGACATGTCGTAGCTGTAACCAACGAACGAATTACGGTAAAAGCGAAAGCGCCCCTGGGTGACGTCTTCAACGAACCCCAGGAGCCCTTCGAAGTGATAGCGGCAGATATAGTTGGTCCTCTGCCCATTAGCGAATCCCGCAACGTTTATATTCTCAGTGTTATGGATCACTTTTTCCAGATACTGTGAGTTTGTTCCACTGCCAGATCAGACCACCGAAAGTGTTGCTCGAGCACTAGTGCAGAGGGTGATAACCAAGTTTGGCGTGCCAAAGGCCTTAGTTACCGATCAAGGAGCTAAACTTTACATCCGGCTTAATTAAAGACTTATGCAAATTTCTGCACGTTCGAAAAAATCCAAACTACTGGTTTTCATCCTCAAGTAATGGCAGACTGGAGCGGGTCCATTCCACTGTGATGAGAATGTTGAGTCATTTTGTTAACCGGAACCAGACCAATTGGGTGAATACTTGCCTTATGTCACCATGGCCTATAACTCCCAATCTCATGAGAGTACTGGGTATTCTCCGTATGAGTTAATCTTTGGTCGGAAAAATGGAGGTTTCCTATGGAAGCGGATCTGAAGATTACGGATGAGACAGATATATATGACAATCATATCGAAGCCCTCCGGGAGAAACTACAGGAAGCTTACAAGGAAACTGCAGTGCTTAAAGCCAGAGCCCGAGGCCGTAATGAAAGTCAGTATGATAAGAAAGCTAAATCAAACCGAATTCCGCGAAGGGCAGTTTGTATTATTGCATGTACCCAGTATAGGACGGCATCGTGTAAAGAAATTATCAAAACTATGGAAAGGACCATATCCCATAGTTAGAGTGGTATCACCTCCTAAATGTTGTTCTTCGAATACGAAAGCGAGAGGTTCGTCGTGCACGTGAACCGTATCAAAACCTTATAAGGAACGTCCGCGTCCTTCGATCCGCGCAGAAAGAAAAGCAAAACGAGAATAGTTCCAGTGATGAAGAGGTAGATGATAGTGGTCTGCCAGAACTTAAACGGAGATGTAAAGGGTGACGATGAAACCCAAGCCCCCGTAGCAGTAGCCGGGCCTGCAAGTATCGGACGCCCAAAACGGAGTAAGAAAGAACCCGCGAGATGGGGGTGACTTTGTTAGGACTTTTGAAGAGCTTTGGAATAGTTGGGGAGTAGTGCTCGGCTACATAGCCTGGGAAAAGGTGGATATCGAATTTGATCGTTGTCACATGAAATCATAGATGTTCTGTTGTAGGCCTTTTTAGGCGTTTTGTTGATCCTGGAAGGTGTCCTCTGCTTCCACCAGGGTGTCATATTCGAGAAAGAAGGGGACGTTTTTATTACAGACAGCTACTGGACCTGTGGTGCTCCAGTACAACCTGACAGGAGTGGGAAGAGGAAAAACAGAAATCTAAGTATAATCTTGGTAAAGGTAAGAGGTCAGTAATGATGAGTTTTTCCAAAAATCTTCTCTCGCAAAACAACAGCTTACATACCATAGTGCATGACCTTGAAACCAGTTTCAGATACGAATATTATGGACTACAAAAGATGGTGACCGACTACGTTGGCAAAAAACGAGTGACTTGATTCACTCTGCTGCCGCGTACCCAAAAGAAGCGCGGTCTGTTTGATGCCGGTGGTCATGTACTAAAAATTCTTGTTTGGAAACTGTAATCGATAGCGATTTGGAAGTTATGAATAGTAAGATAGATGAGGCCCAATATAAGGAATGACGAAATGTATCACGACACGACAGATCAATTAAACTGTCTTAGATAACATGCACTCAGAAATTTTAAACCATTCGAGGGTAATAAATAAAATGATTTACATCTTGAAAGCGTATCACCAAGTGATTGCATGACAACATGGCTCAAAACTCCAGAACAGAATCCGTTTTCTCAAGTTTTGTTTAATACTCTTTTCCAAATACTTAAAATTAAGTTGTGCCTTGTCAGAAATTAAAGATGCCATTAACCTTGCTGTACAAAGAATGAATCAACTTCACCCAAGCTGTAGAGGACTTGGCTGTGCAAATAGGATGACTAGCAACCTATTACCCCCTCATCAGTTCCTAGAGGTCCTGGAAATCTGTAAAACAGGTTATACCACCACCTGCCAAAATTATTCTTAGACGTTAAGTTAGAAAACCTCCATAGCTTCTATAAATTTGCAATAATCAAATCGTATGCTACGGAAACACAGCTTAGAGTACTCATTAAGCTCCCATTGAAAAATGATAACCAAGTGTATGAAGTTTTCAATGTAATAACTTATCCTGTTTTTTGACCCTTCTCTGAAAAGATGGGTGAAGTGGGAAGTAGACGACCAAAAAATTAATAGTTTAGCAAGGACAGGACAAACCTATACCGTTTATTCATCTGACCATTACCGAAGTGAGTGTAGTTTCGGCCCTTTTAACAGTGTGTCCTCTGTCGGAAAGTATTATTTAATGTACACCAACGACCGAATTGTCCAATTGAACTTTTGCTGAAAGAGAAAATTACGTTGTGCACTAGAAAGTTGATATCCGGCCTGAAATCCCCAGTCCTAATTAGAACTCCAACCGATGGATCTATACTACCTCGGGTGAAGCCAAAGTAGTATTGAATTGCTTTAGACGGGATGCTGGTCTAAACGTTAGTACAACCATTCTGAAAGGGGTGGGTGAAATTCCGAAATCGGGATCGATGTGACCTGATTGCAGACGGGTACAGGATGCCTGCCCGATTCTTCGGCAGCTCCTGGCACTCGAGCGATTTTGGAAAGATAACTTTTTCCTGAAATAGATGGGATATATAGTAAAGAAGAAAACCGAACTGTTGAATCAGGACGTGAATGATACTTTGAAGGTTCCTCCAAGCATTGGATGACCAACTTGGCACTCTAAGCGTAAAGGAGTATTCTTTAGAGAGTACTTTCCAGCACCTCAGAGTCAATCGTTTTAAGCATCGTATAGTTAAGCAGGTCATATTGAGTGGATCTACGATTACTGTGTTATTAATTGTTGTTTTTATCTGTTTGAGATTATCGAGTACGAGTTGCCAATCTGCTCCGTGCCAGCCTGAGAGGGTAGCCGACGGCACCCGAAGCTACCCGGACCGATGCGGAACTCAGAGACCTTGGGAAGTCGATTGTCCCAGATGAGCAGACCGTTAGAGAGAGTAACCAACCAGAAACGAGAGTGCGTGCCAGGAGGATCTGGTATTATCGCATAAAACCGAAATCCAAGCTTTGGTGTTGTACTAGCCGTTACGTATGTGTCAGACGTATGAGGATCCTACGAACGTAAGTGAATTCTAATATTGTGTTGAGCTCAACCTGAATGAGGAACTTTCGACAGTGTTTCGAAATTGATGTGTCTCCGTGTGAAAACTTACAAGGGTCGACCCATGGTGCACTTATCATAGGCCTTGAACAGGAAAATCGAATTTTTCTAATATTGGGGACCATTTACAGGGGTTTAGTTAGTAAGTAACAAGATTTTTGCCATGTTTCGTCATAGTATAAATTTGTAACATTGTAAAAATTTAACGTTGTATTATTAATGTGTAAACGAGTAGTCGTAGGGTTTCGTTGGAGGCTGGTAAGGGAGGAATTTTTTCATAAATTAATATTATGATCAATATCCAATGAGTGATATCTGGTGTCCACAGAAAGGTAAAGCCGGCACCCCCTTCCCCTTATACCCATTCCCCATCGCTTCCCAATACTGGACTGTGGATGCCTAAAGAAAATAAAATAAATTATTAAATTATTAATACATGATGAGCACACAGCAATTAAGACTGTGGTAAATGCCTTGCTGTGGGATCTCCCGGGCCCCATCAGCAAGACAACTGCTGTGTACCGTTGCCAGCCCTACCAAAATGTTACGCAAGCACTTTTAATATTATTTTAAATTAGCTCACGAATAGTACTCAAACTCCCAATAGTATATAGATGATTGTTTAAGGAAATTATAAGTTGTAATTCGTGAATGTTTTTGCTGTTCAAGTGAGCTAAAGAGTACTTGATGTTTTAATGTGTTGTTATGTTAAAACATATGCATGCCTCTAAATTTAGCTTCCATAATGTTAGATTAAGAAAATATCAAGCGAACAATTTTTGGCACTACTAGGTGTATGGCAATGCCAACGACTTAAGGTAATGGTTAAGCGACTTAAGGTTCTGTTATAAGGGTTTTAGTTGCCTCGTTTTGGCTATTAATGGCAGTGTATATGTCAATTTGTATATTGGTATTTTTTTTAACTTAAAATGTATTCTCGTTTTAGTAGTAAGACCTTGTGACTTAACAACTGTTTCAATTTTAAAGGGGTGACTGACCTACGGCGGCCCCGAGTGAAAGCCCATGCGGCTTCACCTTATACTGGGCAAGTAGCGGTTTAAAATTTCCTAATCGACACACTTAAATACCTTTTTGTAATAATTGGACCTAAGCAATCCACTGTGGTGTGACTCGACAAAAAAAAAAAGAAAAAAAGGAGTAGGAAACTAAAATTAACGATCTCCTCCTTCTCTATAATTCCGCAAATAGTTGTTGGGTCACTAAGGGTTGTTGTTTAAAACATGTTTGGTTGCCTAGTGTTAGAGTGTCTTTCTTGTTGTGAGCGTATTAATTATAGATGTCACTATTCAACAACCATGTTACTTTAATTATTATGTTAAATTTTATTTCATTTTCTGAAACGAAATTTGTTATTGCTGAGTATGTTAGTCGACCTTGAATTTTTAAGTTTATTTTTTTTAATTAATGAAGCTTTTTGTTTTATTGACTTTCTGTGAAGGGAGAGGCACACCCGAGCGACGTTATGTTTGCAAGTTTCCATCGATTTTTAGGCGAGATATATTAGTTACGAATTTAACTTCGAAAGAGAGTTCCAGATAAGGAAATCCAACATTTTTTTTCTTTTTTCTATTTCAATACCTAAATATCAGTTGAGATTAGCTGAAAACAAATTCCTGAATCAATTAAAAAAAAAAAAAAAAAAAAAAAAACAAGGGAAACCTATTGAACATTGGACTTACCGTTTTATGTTACCTCATGCTGAGGACAGCATGGTCTAAAGGGTGAGGGGTGTGTGACGGCCCATTAAGAAAGCCCCTGACCATTTGACACTGTGAGGTTAATATTATTATTGACCAGTGAAAGTACTACAGTATTTATATTGTAGTACTATACCAACCAACGATTCTTCATTGTTCCTAACAGTAAAATGTAAGTACTATTACTTACAAAATATCTACCGTCACCTAAATTATTAAAAGGAAATAAGGAACAGTGATTATTATATATTTATTTAGTAAGATATAAGTCCAAGTAATAGTTGCTCGGAATATTCTAGTTGATCTCAACTGAGTTTGTTAAGCAGAAGTAGCCCGATACCCGTGGCAGCTTTAGCTGCAGCTGGCTGAGGAATTTGCTGATTCTGCTGACTCCAGCCTGTGTCTGGCCAAGTTGTGTCGTTTCTAGACTCTGTTTACGCCCAAGTAAATCGTTTGGGAGCAGCACCGTACGGAGTCTAGTCCGCCATTTTAATAAAAATTTGTAGCGAAAAAGTATGTGCGTGGAGTGAGTTGATCGCCGGTACTCGCACGTAACGCGTCGCTCCGTGTTTGCCCTTCCCTCTAAAATCTTAAATTTGTAACCTACTGTTTCGCTGATGAGTGATTAATATATTTTAAAATTACAGTTTAGGGAATTGTGAATAGTATTGTAATAATTATTAATGTGAAAGGTTTAAATTAAAATCAGATTTTTGCGGCCAACAGTTTTCTGATTATCTAATTCCCAAGTCCCGTCTCGTCCGTTACATTACTATATATTAACATATATTATGTATTTTAATAAACATTTAGATATTTGTACCAAAATGTTCTAAGGAAAGGGACCCAGTGTCAAATCACGGAACTAACGAGAGTGAGGAGTGTGACTCGTCTGGTGGCTATAATTGGAACTAACATAACATACCTAGCTACAGACAGTACTAATGTCATCTCGTATTTTATATGTTCTGATATAAATATATAAACCGTGTTATGAATTCGTTCTCAGCATACATTTATGTTTTATAAACTTGCTTGATAAATGTATGCTAATATTTTTTAATATATAAAAACTTTTTGTCCACATGCTGGTCCGCGTGTAATGAGCGGTCAATGTTGGTCCTTTTTATACACCGTACAATTAAGCGGTACATGTTGATCCGCGGGGTCGTATGGTTGGTTGGTGGGAGTAAGAGGGGAAGGGACCTGCATCTGCCTTTTGATTGTAATATATTGAAAAGACCTGTACATTGCCTTTCGTTTGTAAAACTCCAAGTTGTAAAGCATTCATTTCACATATTTTACTTCATTTTAAGGTAATCAATTAATATTACCTTAGGTGAAAGTAACAGAATATCTTGGATAATCATTAATATTAAAACATAAATTGCTGTTGCATCTGATCTGTGGCCTCCTTATTACCCACAGACATTTATTGTATTTCATAATATTAAACACATATTTCAATAGAATGACATTTTCTAAAATCATACGCATTAAAAAATATTTTCAGTTTATTTAAACTATTTCTTATATTTACAATTATAAATGGTAATGCGCATTGTTTTAATGTAAGTAATATTTATCTATGCTGTGCATTTTTGTCATAATACCGTTTTTTAATTTGTTTAATGGGTCGTGTTTTTGTAGTGAATTTATACATAAAAGTTAATTGACAGTGGCTGGTTTACACACGGAGAATATTATGCCTCAAGCGTCTCAATTATTGCTGGGTAGTTGTGTGGCCAGCAAATCAGCGAAAGGATTGCATTGAAATAGATAAAATAACAGCTTTATTTTGCCAGAACATTATAAACTTTAAAGCACTCTTCAAAGTATTTTTTATTTTAAAATTTTAAAACATCTACATCACATATATCACCCTAACACACTAAAAGAATGTAAAACATTCTACATTAACATCATTTTAAAAATAAGTACACCAATCATCAATGATGAACTTAAAATCTATGAATTGTTTTTTAATTAAACTAATTTTCGAATATGATCAGGGACCAGGAATGTATACACGTATAGGCCTACTAATTCCATACTAACTGCTGAATTACATCTACCCATTTATACTATAAGATAAACCCAGCAACATATTTTTTCTCCTAAAATTATAAATACGGAATGAAATGAAAAATAAAAGTTGTACATTTTATAATAAATCTGCCATAAAAAAGTTAATTATAATTATGTGATATTGAAGGGAGTTGAATTCACTAAAAGCTAAAAAATAAAACATTATACCAAGTTTATACAAATAATGTCTTAACATTTCAATTTATTGTGGACAAAATCTTGAGCTCATCTTTTTAAAATATTATTAGTTCTCAGGTACTGCACTTAATTGTAAAGTTTTAAAATTTATTCCTTTTTCCTAAATGTTTTATAAATATAAGTGTGCACAAAATTTTATTATTTTATTAAATTCGCCTATTCTTAGGCCATTGGCACCTTTAACAATTTTAAGAATACAGAGGGCCAATGCGCAATACTGTTTCTTATGTTACCCCTTTTTATTGGCCCTTTAATTTGTAAATATCGAATGTAACATGTGATGTTAGTCTTTCACTACTTTAGCCTATATTGGTTATGGTTGTATTTTATTTAACAATCATACAAGAATTTTACTTCCTCAAAATTACATATTAAATGTTTTCTTTGCAAGAAACCCACTGAGCAGTAATTTAAAGTTACTGAATTTGGGAAGAAATATTTTGTGTTTGAAAGGCAATACGCCTTATTAAATCAAAAATGAGTTGGATTCTGTGTATGGAAACTCTGCACAATCATTTAAACTCAGTGAAAATTTTGGGCTGCTTCATTTAAAAATAGCCATAAGATCTTGAGAGACGATGAACGTTCGGGACGTCCAAAAACTGCAACTACCCATGAAATCATCGACAGAGTTAACCAAATGGTGCTAGGACGACCACCGAATTAAAGTGAAAAATATATCAACATTTAGGCATGAGAAAGCTGTCCGCGCGTTTAATGTCGCGTTTGCTCACGTTAGACCATAAAGGTTCGAGGATGAACATTTCCAACGCTCTTCTGGCGCAGTTTAGGTAAAATAATCCAAATGCGCTGATTAATTACTGTAGATAAAAACTTGATTACACCATTATACACCCGAAAAAAAATTACAAAAGGGAAACAGAGTCAAAAAAAAGAAAAAAATGCTGCTTCTTTGGTTAGGAAAGACATGACGACTGTTTATGCGATATTAATAGAATTAATTTAATAGATTAGCTTCAAAAAGGAAAACCATTACAGGAGCATACTATCCACCATTACTTGACAAGGTAAAAGGTAGACATTTTTTAAAGAAAACGCCCACATTTGTAGGAAAAAGAATATAATGTTTCACCAAGGCTACGAACCTTCTCGTCCCTTAGCGGTTATGATGGCGAAAATCCATGAATTACGGTTTTAACTGCTTAACCATCCGTCTTACCAGATCCAGTCCCAAGCGAATTCTTTTCGTTCCTTCATCTCAAAATTGCGCTCAGAGGACAATGTGATCGTCAAATGAAGAGGCAATCACCTTCGTGAACAATTATTTTTCAGAGAAATATTCCGAGTACAATTTTTACGGGTTACAGAGATGGTATCGCTGATAGAAGTGTGTAGAGTGACAAGGAGACTATGTTGATTTTTTTATTTCACAAATTATGTCACGTTTGTTAGGTCGGAAACTTTTCAGACCACTCTCGTAGATATAAAGCATTATTAATGGCTTTTAAGACCTACATACATTGAATGTAGAAAATATTTGTCAAGTTTCATAAATTAGGACCCAAAAAAAACGGATGGATATCAAAATATTTTATTTTTGTACGTAATTTAGGACTTTAGGAAAGGAAAAAATATATTTTCATAAATAATTAATTATTTAAAGTTTACACATATCTTAAAAATGTCTATATTTAAATCAAATATAATTTAAGAATTTTATTATGAATAAAATAAAAATATTCCCACAAGCCACTTTTCTAGCACGTACGGTTAAAATGTATTATCCTTATTATCAATGATTTTTAGGCCTAGATATAACATGAAGGTATTAATAACATTATAAATGGAAAATTGCTTATGTTTGTTTGTTTTGCTTTCACGCTTTAAACTATTTAACCCATTGTACTGCAATTTTACGTAGACATTCATAGGGTTCCTTGGATGAATATATGCATATTCTTATTTTCGGAAATCTGTTCGGGCTACGCCCTATTGGTCTATAAAATAGCTAAAAATTCCATTTTCCGTCTCTACAGTTACAAAAATTAGTTAATTAAAAGAGCCTCTTAAATGTCAACTGTGGTTAAAATATTATAGGTGCGAATTTTGCACATTGATTATTTTATGATTATCAGTATAAATTTCTTTTGTGTTAGGGAACCGCCCCAAATAGAGAATGGCGTGAAAGTACAGATAAAAAGGTTTAAAAATATTTATTTTTTTAATACATATCAACGTTTTTTACACACCTAATGCTTTAATCCGAATAAGGCTGCTTTACTCATATGTGCATTGCACTTGATTAGGGGGTCTAGCCTAATAAGCTAGCCTAATAAGCCCTCCCCCCCAATTCTTTCACATTCATGAAACCCAATTCAAGATATTTTTATCGATTTAAACACTAAACGACACAGTAATAACAAGCTAAATATACTCTTATGAGATAAATATAGAAGAGGTTTCCAATGTTGCTTGATTTTGAAACTTCAACGGACGCGCCTTAGTTTTCCGTATATAGTTGTTTTAATTAAATCAAAAATTTCCCTGAAAAAACAATAACACTTACAAAGTAATATATTTTTTGTTATGGTTAATGTTAGCAAAAACAATA
The DNA here is from genome assembly GCF_021130785.1 of Homalodisca vitripennis. Lineage (NCBI taxonomy): Eukaryota > Metazoa > Arthropoda > Insecta > Hemiptera > Cicadellidae > Homalodisca > Homalodisca vitripennis. Next base: position 25,025 of record NW_025779836.1, read on the forward strand.
CGAATATTGTCCTATTTGTGTTATTTTTACTTAATAATTAAGGTTAATAACATGATGTTAACAAAAATTAAAAAAAATGTTTAACTTATTTAAAATGAGAAATGAAAATAATAAAATTGTTTCAGCTTTACAAAGAATTTCCTTAAGATGTGAACCTGGCAATCAGCGATAAGATAGATGGTCGCTTAACATTGCTTTGCGGATTACCAATCCAAGAATAAATGGCAGATTTTCCAAATAAACCTATATAGAGCACATATAGTAAATATTGTAACAGTTATGAACGAATGAAGATTACTCCATATAAGAAAAAATATCATACGGGAAATCCACCGCTCCTTCCCAGGAAAGGAAGCATCGCTATCAAATGCTCCTAATCTCTGTTTATGTATATACGATGGATAAACACTCAGTAAATCGCGTTAAATTACGATTGCGTCCTAGAGTTTAGAATATTTGTTTGCACTAATTCTGGTGCATAAATCTTAAAGCAAGGCGTTCTTAAAAGTGTGTCCACACAGTTCTGTGTCTGATAGTACTTATGATCCCTAACCAAATATGTCCTATAAGGAACTGAGACCTATTTGATTGGATTTAAACTCTGTCAACATTTTAAACGCTACGGGACACCAATGCACAATACTGTTTCTTATTTACCATTAAATGTTAAATACATACTGTAAACTTTTGATGTTAACCTTTTCACTGAACCCATTTCGTTTATAATTAACTGCATGTTATCCCAACGATCATACTTGAATTCCTTTCTCCAAATAACATATAAATGTTTCCGTCTTATTGCAAGAAACCACTATACAGGCTAAACACATAAAGAAACAGTTACAAAAAAGAATAATCATTAAAAAGTAAGTAATCTACAAATTGCTTTCAAATTGCCTGCCTCCGGATTGTCATATATCTTATCAGTTTTTTACTCTCCTGACTATCTTATCTCTACAATCACAAGTATGAAGGAAATACCCCATGTTTCAGGTTTTATTTTGTCTTTCAGCTGACTTTACCTCTATCCACTTAAAAATAGTTATTTGAGTCGTAGCTATCATGGATTTCACATCGAGAGAGTATGCAGAGATGCATTTTGTATATGGTTTTTGTGGCGGGAATGCTCTGGCTTGCTCAGAGAGAATACCACGCTCGGTACCCAGATCGTAGAGTTCCTAGTGATTAAAGTTTTTTAACGAGGCTACATCAGTGTTTGTTGGAGAGAGGAACAGTTCACAGGCAGCGTAATGAGGTAGGTCCTGTTCTTCGAGATGTTGGCTTAGATGAACGAGTTCTAGATTTAGTTCAAGAAAATCCTGACGTCAGCAGCCGACAACTTGCCAGAGAAGTTGGTGTTTCTCAGAGTAAAGTGTTAGGAATCTTACACGAAAATAACTTCCACCCCTATCACTTTACAAAGGTTCAAGCGTTAAGAACCAAATGACTTTGGTCCAAGAGTAGAGTTCTGTCGCTGGCTGCTCAATAGTGGATATTGAACAATATCATTTTTTGAGAAACATTTTGTACACCGATGAGTCCTAACCTTCACTAGGGCTGGTGTTTTTTAACCACGCATAACATGCACCATTGGGCCGAAACAAAATCCCAGGGCTTCAAGAGAAAGTTCCTTTCAAAGACGTTTTCAATCTCAACGTATGGGCAGGAGTCCATCGGAAACCAACTTTGTGGGTCCCCACATTTTTTCAAGGAACCTTAAATAGTGAAGTTTTACTTGGACTTTTTACAGCTACCTTGCCCACACTTCTGGATGGACTTGATATGGACCACAATCAGAGGGACAACATAGTTTTCCAACAGGGACGGTGCTCCTCCTCCATTTCAGCAATGAAGTCCGTCAGTGGTTAACGGACAATTACCCGACATGGATAGGTCGCGCTGGAACTGTAGCTTGGCCGGCCAGATCTCCTGACCTTATCTCCTATGGTCCTTCTTTGTTTGGGGGACTATGAAACAGGAAGTTTACTCGACCACTGTAAACTCTGAGGAAGACTTAAGAAAACCGGATTGAGTTAGCTGCCCAAATAGTGCGTAACAAGTTATCTTTGAACGTGACGGTTAGGGCAATGAGGAAGCGTGCGAGAGCCTGCATTAGAAACGGAGGCAGGCAATTTGAAAGTAATTTGTAGATTACTTTCTTTTATGATTATTCTTTTTTGTAACTGTTCTTTATGTGTTTAGCCTATGTTTGATTTATTATTGAATCAAACACAATTTTGACTGGTTAATTGGCACCGTGATATTTTAAGTAGACCTTGTTTTCCAATACTGATTCTTTAATAACCAGTATAAGATGAAAAATAAAAGTAACGCTGCATTATGTCATTTTAAAGCCCACAAAATGGGCAAGTTTTTTTGTGGTATTGGCCTCTCTTTCAGAATTAACTTCATTTAATTCCTCGGGTCTAATATCTTTTTTAAATGTTTTTGCCGAAAACTTAAGAATTTGATTTATTAGCAATTTGTTTGTATCAAACTTATTTTCAAGACAGTTTTTCTCCATTATTCCCATGTAAAATTTTGTGTAGATTTCAAAAATGGATTCAGAATTAAAAAAAACATTAAAAATAATGGAGGAAATTGAGTTTTATTGCAACAAAACATGATTTTTTAACAAAATAGCGAAATTGGTCGTAGTTAAAAGATAGATGATATAGGGATTTTTTATTTTCATATTTTGGTCTATAATACTGAGTAGTATCACCCAAAAAATTTTTCGACACTAACTTAAATTCACCCTGTATACTAATTTAAAGTTACTAAACGCGGAGGAAGTATTTCCTCAATACATAATGAGTTACATCAAATCATAGATACGAGCTTTTCACATATTACCTCAATATAAGTCGTAAGGGAATAAGTTAATAATATAGGAATACAGCAATATTACAGGATTTTTACAATTAATTATATGTGTAAATGAGAAAATGTTTGTGATGAAGTCCACATTAAACGGCCGATGCCGATGATAAAAAAGTGAATTTTGTACTGTACGTAGATAAATAGTAACTTCAGGACGTGACATTTCTTAATTTTAATGATTTGAGAAAATTAAATTTGTTAAGATTAAATATAGCTTTAAAAAGTTTTTACAAAATATATATAAATAGTTAGAAAATGTTTTATAAATAAATTCCTGACATATTCTTCAGCCAGACTACTTGCACCTACTGTTAAAAATTCATATCTTTATCATTAACAGTTTTTAGTTCTGGTTATGAGATGAATCTAAAACAATTTTTTTTAATACCCAAAATTGTAGTCATTAGGAATAATCAAAGAGAGTTAAGTGGGCGCGAGCGTTAGTTATTGAAGTGTTTTAGAAAAAACTCATGAATGAATCCCTGACCAAGTGCAGGAGGTGGTGACCACGGTGGTGCGCCTGAATTAGCACCCCCTGGACATAGCACCCCCTCGCTACTGACGTCATTTTGACGGTCACGAAAGGGGGTGCTAAATCAGCACAGTGGCCGTGTCCAGGCCCTGAATAAACACCCCCTTAGAATACGGGGGTCCTAATTCAGCGCCTCGACCGTGTTTCATGTGCTGATTTAGCACCCCCTTCGAATAGGGGGGTCCTAATTCAGCGCTTTGACCGTGCTCATGTGCTGATTTAGCACCCCTTGAATCTGGGGGCTGCTAAATCAGCGTATTGATGAGATGAATAATTACTCCAACGGAATATAGTTAATAAACGTTTAACCATATTGCGATTTATTTTTCAATAAAATAAAATAATATATATATATATATATAATTATTTATGATTATATATATATATATATATATATATATATATATATATATATTGCAATGAGTATATTTACTGCATTGCTGTGGTTTACTTAAAATTTCAAAAACAAACAGTTCATTACCAATTATAAAAATACTATGCATCAAATATACTTAAGTAAAAAACTAGGTTCTAGGCATTCAAATACAGGTTTATTTTAAAGTAAAATTAATTTGAAATCGTGGTCTGGTACGAACAACGCAGAGGAACTGATATTGCGTAAATCCGGCATGTGTAATAAATATACATGGTCAGAGATTATATCAACCTATTAACCACTTTAAAAACAATTATTTATTTATTTTAATTTTTCGAATACCAATCAAAAGCGGGAAAATTAGAACCGTGAATGAAATTGTAATTTTGCGACGGCTAAGAGCGAATTATTTTTAAGGACGCGCATCATAAAACTGAATTATACTATTTAAACTGAATAGTATAATTCAAACACACTTGACAAACAATTTAAATATTATTTTTATATCTATAAGAATAAATATCATTCAGTTATATCCATATCAGTTAGTTCAACTATAATTAAAAAAAAAAGTTGAAAACAACTGTTAAAAACACTTAGCAATAAATATACTACCGTATTTTCAAAAGCGTTATTGCTGTCAAAACATACATTTATATACTGAGTATTATGGGATCTACATTGTTTAATTTCCCCTCTGTCGGTTTAGTGTGCGTTTTTTTTTGTTGTTAAAAATGGAATATCTTGGAAAATCTCAACGAGTAGGTCACAATACAAAAATCGAGTAAACGGCAGCTCCAGAATATCTTATGCCAATCGTGCTCACATCTTAGTCCCTTCATTTAAAGTACAGGAAATACATTAATATCTGTTGCCAAGCAACTTTTTTTCTAATAAATTAAAAAAATACTAGAGATATTGCAAATGTATCAACAATGAACGCCTTTATGAACAATGAAGGACAAAAACAAAATGTCTTAAATTAACAATAATAAACTGTTGTATTTATCATAAAGCTTCCATTTATTCACAATATATGTGAAAAAAACTAAATAAAGTGACTAGGTTATCTGTTATATATTAAGAATAATAAAGAACAAGAAAATTCGTACAGTAATATTCAGACAATAATGCTTTTATAGATGACAAAATCAAAGATAAGCGGTTTTATTGGAAATACATCTGATTGTCGCTTGACTAAATGTTCGTAAATAAAATATGTCCTAAAACAACAGATATTAAAATAAATTCATTAAACATGAAATATATGATTGTATTCTATCCTTAGATAGGCCTGAAACATGTATTTCAAAATGTTTTGCATAATATATCACAAAAATAAAAGAAATAGGGATAAGATACTCTAAAGTTGATATTAATTTATTTTCACGAACCATGTTTTTTTTTTACAGTAAAGATGCTCTTAATGAGTTATTTATTATTAGTTTGAAATAGTATTTGAGTAATTAGATTTGTGATACAATCCACGATCAGATTTATTCTTGTATACCTGCTGGATTTTTAAGACATTTAAAGTTAATCAGATTTAATCGCCGCCATTTCGAAAGTATTAATGAATATTGTTTATAACTGGCCTTATTACCACAAATATTTGATCCAAATTAGGTAGGACTTTGTTTATTCGTTTTAAGATATTAAAGCGAATTTGTATATAAAAAACACATACAGACTAACGGATAGGAAAACTAAGCCACCAAAGATCTATTTCCATATTCTGAAATGCGTTTGCCATGACCTGAGCAGTTGCGGTATATAGACTTGTCCTAAGAATTACAGGACACTCTGTACATAAAATTATTTATAGAGAGTGTTCCACAATCTCTACCAATATTTTCAGACATTATTCATGGACCAAATGCAAAAACAATCATATTCACCTTTCTAAAACTCAATAATTACTCTAATAGCCACAATTTTGTTTTGTTTTTGTCTTTTTTACTTTACTTTTTATATTTGATGGATTGTTTTAGGTTAAAATTTTGTATATACCTTTATAACCTTAAGGAAAATCAAAAATTTAAATTTCTTACAAGCTTTATTTTCAAAATAGTGATTTCTAAAAGATCTTTAAGCGTAAATATCTTAAAAGCGATATATGGTAAAAAAATATCTAAATTATTACACAATTTAATAAAAATTCTAACGATACCAAGTTTTAAAAAATTGGTTGTGAAATAAGGGAGATAGTTTGTTTTTTAAAACCAATTACTGTTTTTTAAAACCAATTACTGTTTTTTAAAACCAATTACCAAACAATATCCGCCTTTATTATATGACTGGAATGTGGGCTGCAACAATCAGCTGTTTTGATTTTAGCTGCTCTAATCAAGTGATTTTAACATTACATTGCTGAACTGTGGTCATAATATTCTTAATTATTTCTAAACAAAGTTTCTTTTGATTTGAGACGTCAGAAAAAAAACACTCTAATACATGTTGATTACCTAGACCAAAAATTAAAAATGTCTTTGTAGTTATTATATGTCTATTTAATATTTTGTTTTTAAATGGAAGACCTCAGACCTACTTTTGGTTTGTAAAATTTATACGGAGTTTGTAGATATGCTATTGATTACGGTGTTAAACGTAGATGCTTAAATGTACCAGTAAAGATTGCTATTTGTTGCAGTTGTTAAGTTTGTTCTAACCGAGGTTTGAAGATTTTGTTCTACCCGGAAAATAAAACATTAAAAAACATAAAAGTTTACTGTATAACAAAATGAAATATTATGTATATTTGTATAGTATTTTTTTTATTATTAATGAAGTAATATTTATGCATTCTATACATCTGTTTACTACCTAGTTTACTACAAATCAGTTATAAAAATTACAACGAATTGAAAAATTAGAGTGTAACAAAATTCTCTACACTTTCCGATATAAATAGCCTTAAAATAAAAGTACAGCTAAGCTGAAGTGTAATTTAAAATTTTACCTTTTTATAGACGCTTTATTAAAGACTTCAACTGAGATTTCTCTTCTTCTTTTTACAATATTGTAAGAATGTTCATTCTTAAGTTTGACACTTCCAGATACATGGGGTTAGAAGTGCACGTCTGACTAATGTAACACACAATAGTTAAATATTCTTTAACTGCATACAAAAGGGCGATGATTTTCAGTTTTTGTCCATACATCATTACCGTGTTCTAGTTTATCTTTTCTCTTTTACTCGTGTAAAAGTATCCGTTACCTAGAGAGTATAATATGCTACACCTTGGGCCTGTACACTCAAACATTGTTTGATTTCTTCTTATATTTTTTAGGAAATTTCATCAAACAAATTCACTATACATAATAAGTTATGTATTAATATAGGAATAACAACTGAGAATAACATCGATATTATTACTCAACCACTCGATACGGCCACATCAGTTTTGAAAAGTAGGGTCGGTAGTGCACGCACGGGTTTCGTCAGCTTCGTCAAAATTATGTGTGGACCTACAGTCCTACATATCGATATTTGCAGGTTGATTTCACTCTGTATATTTCATATTTGGTAGACGGCCAATATATAACGAGCAACAGATGTTAAGGCAAAAATAACGAGTTTCAAGTTTTTAAATGTTTACTAGCTGATACCCGCCCCTTCGTACGGAATTTTTCTAGAATAACTGGTACGTCATAGACATCTCCTTCATGTCTTTAAAAAAAATGGCCATACTACTGATGAAATAAATTATGGTCATTGGAAAATATTCCAATTTTAATGTCAATGCGACATTCCATGATTTTTTGAACTGATGTTCTAAAGTAATTAAAAATCACGATCCCTCCTTTCCTAAAGTATCGTAGGTAATAAAAGATTTATGATCCACATTTGAAAATAGGGTTACTCATAAAAGGAGCAACAAAACATATATGTGGGAATACTTTTACATGTAATAGTTGATATCACTTAATATGAAAGTCCCAATATGAATTCTATTATTCATTCTCGTAATATTACACTAATTATCATCGATACCGTTAGAAAAAGTAATTATAATCGAGGGTATAATCCTTTACCAGAGGGATATATCTGCTAGAAGTAAGATGGACAGAAGTCGACCAAACATTTTTTTACATTAACTAGTTAGGAAGAAACCTTTGCGGATTAATATACTTCATCCTTAGCTACCAATGCCTCATCCATAAGTTTTTTATCACCAGTGTTAAGTTCATAAACTAATAATGTATCTTCAAGTTGTAGCCTCATGTGAAATGTATTTGATGTTTCTATAATATATTCCTTTAATCATGAAAAAATAGTTAGGCATGATTCTATAGAGGATATTTTACACGTAAGCAATAGTAATACTTATGGGCGTAACCTTGAGATATTTTTGTGAGTACCATTCTACGGATTTTTGTGTAGTGTTAAGTCTATGTAGCTGTTCCATTGTGCAGATGATTCACTATACGCCTAATAGTGCATAAGATAAAAAATTATAATCTAGTTTCTTACTGCAGATGGTTACGAGTAATTATTTAAGGGCAGGTACTGAAAAATTATTTCTGTAATAAATGACAAGTCAAAAACTGTAATTTTCATACTTCATCTGTTTCATTCTATAAACCTAATTTTGAAATTTAATTAAAATTAAATATGAAACAAAAATGTCGCAGAGAAAAATTCTATACTGTGTGACAGTGAACTATTTTGCCTAAAATACGAGCCTAAATTGTTTTACCAAATTATTTTGTTGTAATTGTTTTTTACATTTTAGTTAATTAAACTAAAAAAAGAAGATTCCATTTCTGTGAAGTCTATTAAATGAAATAAATACTTTAAATTATGGATTCATATACAAATAACATAGTTTTTAATTATATGTAGAAACATGTTTTCATTGAGTTTTCACGATTGGGTTAAGTTTGAACTGTTAATGCTCAGTGAATACCTTAACTAGACTATGAGTAGACTAGATCTTTCATTGGTATGGACGCCCAGTACTCAATACCTGTACAATAAAAAATGACCACAGCAAAGATACTAGACTAATTGTGTATAAAAACCATAATTACATTTTACCTTCCGTAATATTCCAAAAATCGACTCAGAATCGACGAGAATTTTATGTTTTTTTTTTTTAAATATATATTTAGCAGTGCGTTAATTAAAATTTACAAACATATTAAACTGAAAGGAATAAACTGAAATATAAAAAATAAATTTA
>NW_025779837.1:0-62274 GCF_021130785.1 Homalodisca vitripennis
TTAATAAAGCGTCAGTTGGAATATAAATTAGCTCAATGCTTGTTTAGATAGCTCAGTTTATTTGACTTTAGCACATCCATTCTAAAACAAAGTTTTAAGTAAATGACAGATATTTAAGGATACGTTTCAATTGTTTATACTAAAATCATTTCTCTAAAAAAGTTGTATAATTTTCCATGTCGGTTTAATTTAGTTTTATTTTGAGGTTTAGTTTGCTAAAATATTTATTGCCAAGATGGGTTATCTTGAAGTCAAGAGCAGATTTTTATCTCTTTATGGATTGGTTGTAATAATCGATACTCGTTCTTATAAGTTAAATTAAAGTAAAGTATCTTCATTTGGGGTAATAGTCTACCGATACTATATCAATTTTGAAAAAAAAAACAATACTGGTCAACATTGTTTTAACTCTCCATGTTGACCGTTGTGCAATGAAAGCGAAGCCCCCCACTCAGACCTACAAAACGACTTTAACCCTATATTTGGTCCATTAAATATTCATCTGCTATATTTAGGGCTGACAGAAGACGGCCAATTCCTTTTTAAAAGCTATCCATAATTACCACGTGGTTTCAAAGGATCCAAAAGCTTGTAAAATCACTGAGGGAACAAGTTATTTATACTGATAGAGGTAATTAATATAAAGTAATTAGATGTTGGTTGAGGCCTCTGCGAAGATTTTCGCCAAAATATTTTACTATTAACGATTTAAAACTATACTCGTATTAGATTTTATTAATTAAACAATGATGGATTCTGCAAAGATTTACTGTTAAATAAAACTGAATCGTTTCAATGTTTAACATCATCCTGATTTTTTTAGCCGAACAATGCAGAATTTAAATACAAGAATTGAAAAATAAAAAATTTTTATATTTTAAACTGTAGGTTCTTGTCTCAGGTTCTTGACCTATGCATAACTGTGAATGAAATTGTACTGAAAGAGCAGAAAGAGGAACTCTGTAACATATAATTAACACACTTGAACTGTAACTTGTAACAGTTAGACTGTGTGGAGATGCTCTTAGACCAGGGAAGAGATGCTTCAAGACCTGCACCTAAAATTTGTCCTTTTATACTCTCGTGATACCCGAGTCAGAAACCACGACGATTATTAATTCATGATGGTGGATATCAAGAATATTAGGAAACGTGAGTGTATTCAAAATGTAATAAATGAATTATAAGTGTGATAATCTTATAAATTGATCCAAAAATTTGGCGTTAGTATTTATTAGAACTGAAATATGTTTATCAATGATTAAAAAATTAATACTAAATCTTTTCAAAATTAATATCACGTTATAAAAAAAGTAAAAGTACAAACGTTTTTTACTAGTATCATTTTTGTTATAGATATAAAATATGATGCTTTTATTTAGTAATATAAAAGTCTTATCAAACTGTTACTGTGATAGGTATGACATAAATATTTACCTTATAAAATTAAGTGAAATTATTATAACATGGATTTAACTTATACAACCCATTTTAGTAAAATATAATTTTTAAAATTGCAGTTCATGTTTCTATTAGTTATATAATACTGCAAATTAAAATTATCTATTCAGTTGTAGACTTAACTAATAAAAGTTTCATAATGTCGATTCTGTAGTTTGTTTGCGCCTAATGGGATTAAATACATCACGAACTTATTTAAATTTTTTCTTAAATTAAAAATACATGCGATATAAATTTGGTGTACGAGAATATTAAATTCTTACACAACTACTAAAGCATTGGTTCATAAAATATAATTATACTTTATGAATTATATATATATAAATTTCAATAAACATTAAATCACATAAAGTACTTGCTCCGCCGGGAGTCGAACCCGGATCTCTCACTTGCCGGGTGAAATGTTGCTACCATTACACCACAGAGCGCTTACTTTTTTCCGATTCAATTATTTTGTATTTGGCCGTATCTGTCACATATGTGTTTAAATAAGCAAACTAACATATGATCGGAAGACCAAATACCTGTCAAACGACTTTTATTTACATAAAATTGTATAAATGGGCAATAGCCTTAATTAATTTCAATAAACATTGAATCACAAAAAGTACTTGCTCCGCCGGGAGTCCGAACCCGGATCTCTCACTTGCCGGGTGAATGTGCTACCATTAACACCACAGAGCGCTTACTTTTTCCGATTCAATTATTTTGTATTTGGCCGTATCTGTCACATATGTGTTTAAATAAGCAAACTAACATATGATCGGAAGACCAAATACCTGTCAAACGACTTTTATTTACATTAAATTGTATAAATGGCAATAGCCTTATTTAATTTCAATAAACATTGAATCACAAAAAGTACTTGCTCCGCCGAGAGTCGAACCTGGATCTCTCACTTGCCGGGTGAATGTGCTACCATTACACCACAGAGCGCTTACTTTTTCCGATTCAATTATTTTGTATTTGGCCGTATCTGTCACATATGTGTTTTAAATAAGCAAAAACTAACATATGATCGAAGACCATATGTATATATATATATATATATATATATATATATATATATAATATATATATATATATATATATACATATTTATACTAAATAAATATACTTGCTAGAGTTTAATGTTAAATGTTAACTCTGCATATTTTTATAATTTATGAATTACTGATAGTGTATCTTGTGAATAAAAAAAAACTATACCAATATTGCAAAACTTATCTACAACGCGGCCAGATTGCTGTATAAATCTTTGTTAATTAAAGATTAGTTCATCTTAGTTCTACCGACTCACCTGTTACATTGTATATTTCAGAATACAATCTCTATCATGTTGCCACTTTGAGGTCAATATTGAGTTGTAGGAGTGCTAACAGGAATAATCGGTTGATCATTACCAACTCTTATCACTTGAAGGGTTGGATGGATTTAATATTTAACTGTCTGACTGTTTTCCCACACTAAAAATACAGAACGCAATTAATTATATACTTTAATATTCATGAAGCTTCATTTATATATAGGCCTTAGGGAATATTTTGAAATTTATCTTATGGGTAACAATTACAGCTACAGTATAAGACTAATGAAATGAGCTATATGATGTTACGCCAAAATTGCATAGATTTTATTTTTACAGAACCAAATTTAAAATCGTAAAGTTAACAATAAATAAAGTAAACAATATAAAGTATACTTAATAACACAGTACAGCAATTATGATAAGAAACGTCATAGAATTATATACCATTAGACCAAGACTAAGTATTTTCACTTGAATATGACCATTATACCAACTCTTTAAAGAACTTTTCATCTTGTTACACGTACATATTGAAAATACAAAAATGCTACTTTTGATTTTAAATTAATATATCGTATTGAAGTTAAAAACATATATTATAGAAACTAAAAAAAATGAACTAAGAAATTATAAACTAAGGCTCTATACAATCGTGCAAAATGAGATATGCGTTTGAGTATTTAGAATACTTATTATTTAAGCTTATGCCCTTTAAAATTACTGCAAGTTATGTTTATATTTATCAATACATATTTGTCTCATTTAAATGAAAGGGAATTAAATCCTCGTTACAAACATAAAGTATACGTATATATGTTTGTGCCTCCCAAAACAGTCGCTTTGATTCAACTCAATGTTAATTAATAAGCGTCAAAATTTACATTCACATCACTCCGGCATGTCACGAACAAGAGTTTACTCTGAGTCGAATATTTGCCACATTCATTACTAAAATTCTTCAACAAATATTAAAAGTGCATCGGTTTTGCCATAAAATTAAAGTAATTTGTTTACATTAGAAACAGTGAATCTACGAAAATACCATTACAAATTATTACATTTAAATTAAAACTAGAATAACATGGTCTAAATAATTTGTGAGAAGGTAACTAAGTCCTTACAGAATCAAAAACCATTTGATTTGAAGTAATATATATGTATAAAATCAATATTAATATATATATATATATATAGAATGTGATAAAAAAATTTAATCAACTTTTAAAACAAATTACATTTGCTGCAATGCCGATGCATTAAAACATATTTAGAAATAAATGTTATTTATTTATTTGCTGTTTGGTTTTTAATAAATATTTGTAAATTCTTAAATAAATGACTGTATTGTTAGAGTAATTTATGAATATACTTTCAACATACCTTTTCAGGAGCTGGTAGCCCCACATTCTATAATACACTTTAGTTATGGACTTGCAGGTTTTCAAATCCTGTCCTTTTCCTTTGGACATGTTAGAAGTACTACAGTCTTCTACAGTAAACGATTCTCCTCAAATTCTGTAATCTAGGAGGCTCAGAAAAAGTTGACAATAAATTACAGTTTTGTTTTTCTAAAATCTTTTTAAATGTGTGAGCTACTACAATTACAGTTTTTATATATTTTGTCACATTATTATTCTTATAAATTCTTTAAGCAATGTAAAATAATGGTTAAAATAGTTTTTAACGATGGACAGATTGCAAAACGTCAAGTTACAATGCTTTGTCTGTAACCGATTTTGGTCATTCTGGTTTTTGAGGTGGTCTTTATCGTTGCCTGTTTCCTAGGAAATATCGGATTGTTTATTAAACTCCTGATTTAGTTACAGGGTTTTTATTGGGATAAGTGACATTAAATAAATCCTTACTTTATCATAAGATCTTACATAGTCTCTATAACTTCAAATAATCAAGATAACAATGCACTCTTGTTTACTTAAACACTCCATTTCAACGCAACGTATCACAGAAAACACGTCTTAACATTGTTATCACCATACAGAAACTGAACATTATACTAGATAACCCATGTATCTTTTAAGCCTTTATGATAAGCCTAAAAACTTATGAGATACGTGAGACCTGCTCTGAGCGGGTATTAACTGTAAAAACATGTTAGAGTTTCTAAGGAAATTGGTTTGTATTTTGGAGTTATCTAACTTCAGAATGTGAATGTTCATGTTTTGCCTCAATCAGTGTTTAATTAATTTAAATAATCTGATATTTTGTACTAGAGTAAGTTAGAAAGCTATAAATTCGAATAATTTTCTTTTTTATTAAGATCTTTCAAATGAGTTGTCACAATTGGGCAAAGCTCGAACGGTGACTAAAACGTTCACTTCTATTTCCTAGGAAGTGTCACATGTTCTATCCATCCATCTTTATCCCTCAAACACTAAATAGATTGTATCCATGAATTTTAACTCACACTATATTGGTAAATTAGGTAATAGGTACTTTGCTGACACGAAAACATATTTATTATTTATTAGTTTATAACATAAAGATGCATAAGATTTTATTGGATTCTTCTAGATAGAACTGTCATAATTTACTAACTTCAAGCTTAGTAACTAAATTACATTATAACAGAAGCCATATATTCCAAAGTGAGACCATCCCCGTGAGGTTACTTAGTTAGATTTTAGCTCATTAACTCGAACTTTGCTTCCACTGCGTCTATGTGGTATAATTAACACAATATGAAGACGAAAGTATTACCCAATCTTTTGAAAGAGGTTAAAATTTATTAAATATGTGTTTATATTATGAGATTTTTGGAATGTTTACAAATGTGTTATTATTTTAGTGACCTAAATCGTCAGACATGCTACTTTCTTGAACCTGCACCGATGTTATTGGAGTAGACCCAGATATATTTTGTGTCTTGTAAATATTAAACAATAATATTTATGTAAAAAGTTTAATGTTATATAAACATGTTGTAGGCCTACATATAATCATAGTATTCAACAGATCGTAATATCGTCTCGACGTTTTTCAAATAATTTTCGTAGGAAAGTGCGTACGTTATTATCATAAAATGTTTCGTAAAATACTAGAAAAGTAGAAAAGATTGTAAGATATGTATAACTATATTTTGTTACAGAGTTGTGCTTAACACATTTGATTAATTTCTAGTTTTTTTCGTAGCAAATATGTAATTCATATTAAATAATAAATTCTAAGGTCTACATACATAACTTTAAAAGGAGAAGTATTTTGTTTTAACTAATATCCCATTATATTAATTCCGAACAGTATGACGCCTATTACTAGTTTCGCAGAGTAAATGACCTAGTTTTTCATTTGAATTTAAGTGCCACGCTCGAAGGTATGCACTGTTAAAAGAATTAAGATCCGTTCTTAGTTTTAACCTACTATCGTTAGGCATTTATATGAACTGAAATTTATATTATTGATTAGTAAAGTCATTTTGGATAACAAAATGCAGTCTTTCAGATTTTAAGTTATTAAGTGGTTATGATCTCCGTCGTCGGGTTGAAGAAACCGATGGATTAATCGCCTTAAATGAGTACGAGAAGGTTTTTCCATTTTTACATCTAATAATAATCCTAAAATTTGGAGTCCTTTACAATGTGATCACTTTTCGAAAGTCAATATGTAGGCAATTTATTACTTCAACCATAATTACACTGGTATAATTTGTATATGTTTTAATTTTGTGCAAAACTAAATCCACAGTATTAATGTGTTGTAGATGCATACAAGTATGTTAAAAGATTTTAATTGTACCTTAAATAAAATTAGCCACTTTTTAAACTACTAGTATTTTACTATTTACCATTACATCGATAGAAGTCTTCACACGATTTCGTGCTCCGCTACGAGAAGCGGTTTTATCACTATTACTTTTCGGCTAACGTGCACTCACTGTTACGATGCTGAGTCTCGTATAGCTTATATCAGCTCTCAGATCGAAGTGCACAGTTGGTACTACTGAGTTTACCACAGTGTCTGTAGTCGCTTCTCAGGAGACAACAACTTCTTGAACTACGTTTTCATAATAACGTTGTGACTTTACAAGTGCCATTGGAGACAATTCACTGATTGTAACTAAAATACGCCATAAAATGCATTCGTATTTTCTGGAGTATCGATAGCAATCAAAATAATACTTTTATATAAATAATAGTACATTAAACCGGTTTTTGACTAATTATTTCTTTTTACACTCAAACAGACTAAAAATTACTGTTATAGTTTTACTAAATAATGTAATGGTGATTTTTTTTTCGGGAAATTATTGAAAAAGGTTACTATGAAAAAAGCTACTAAGCCTATTAAGAACAATTTTAGTGCTGCTTCCATGCGAGATAGACCAGGAAACGTACGGCAGCATTATATTATCAGTACTGAGTCAAACCGGTAAAACATTGTGTAATAGACAACAATTTATCCCAATGTTTTTAAACATTGAGTTTTTTTACAGTCTTAGTCACAAGAGTTAAATGTTTTCTTAACTTATTTTGAAAACTGACTATTGAAGTAAAGTTACCTTGTGAATTCGTTTTAACGAAAACGAATTTTGCAGAAATGTACGTTTTATTTACATTATGTAAATATCTTATAAGCTTAATATTATATGGATTTTTGTATATCATTCACTATTTTTTTATTGCTCTAAACATATTATTTTTGAAAAAGTAATATTTGGTATATCTTTTTAGAGAAATAAATGTAAAGCATTATTATTTTTTAGTATTCTCAAACGGTATTAAGGTTGAATATTTTTTTTTAAAAGTTACATTTATATAAATAAGATATTTGAGGATGTCATTGAGACTGCCGTATAGTAAACAGTTTAATTCGTTTTCTAAAGTATTATTAGTTAATTAACATTAACGGTTAGACCCAATTATTTCATTATTACGTGTAATAGTTTAATCATATTATTTATTCATGTAATAATAATATTTTATAAAATGTTAGTCTTACGATAAAACAAAATATTTTTGTTTATATCGTGTTAATTGAATTTCATACAAATAATATAATTAAAATGTAACAAAATATGTTATTGTAAAAGTTTAGATTTTTACGGTATTTTGTAAACAATTTAATTGAAAGGTATAATAGAATTAAATTTAAATTAAGTTCTTCTATTATAACAAGTTTCGTTAGTTTTAAAGAAATTTTGATTTATATTAGATAATAATTCGAAGTGAGGGAAATTTTTATTAGAATTCTCTTTTATGTATAAAAAAATTATATGTACAAATCCAATTTAATGATACCGCCGGAATATTTTAGCTTTAAAAAGGAATGTTTTTTTTCATGTTAGTATAAAACTGGTTGTGTTATTCTGGCCAAGAAGAAGGCAATTTCAAATAATCGGAAGTTGTTAGACAAATTTTACTATATAACATTCAAAAGGTTCTTCAATAACCTTTCCTTATATACGTATAAAACGTAAAATTTTAGATAAATCGAAATTCTATAACTCATTTTTTATATACAAGTATAATTAAATCATGTTATCGTATCATATATAGTCTGTAATGTTAGTATTACAGTATATAAATATATAAGTTAGCTAGTGAAATAGAATTTAGATAGAAAAAACAAACAAAATAGTTAAATCAATTTAATATAGTTTTTAACATTAACTTTTTTGATTGTTTATGCTTAGTATACTATAATGCCTACTGTAATAATGTTATATTTTTTTCTATCAGTAGTATTTTATTTCATACGTTAATCATTTATATAATATGAATTTAATACTTTAAATTTTAATATACAGGTATGAGTATTGTATATCAAATAATGTATGTATGACAAAAATTACAAATACAATTGGCTAGGATGGTGATCATGCTAAATAAATCTGTTTATATGAAGAATCTGATAATAGAAATATATATATATATATATATATATATATATATATATATATAATATAATATATATAGTTTATAAAAACAAAACAACTTTGTATTAGTTGAAAGAGTTATAAAACTTACACTTCTTCTTGAACCATTAAATGTGCAGTAACGTTATAATTGAGTGCAATAAGATGTTACTGATACAATATCTAAGCACGGTGGAGCATCTGAGGTTTCCACACACAATTGTGGTACTGATGAGACAAAGAGAATGTCAATCCGCCAGAAAGCCAAGTATTATATATATTTTTTTTAATTGGTTACTCTGATTTTAATACCAAATTGCTTTTAGTTTCTTGGCGTCGACTGTTTTCGCTCTCTTCTAACATGGCTCCAGATTCCAAGAGTGAAGCCTTTAACAGAATGATATTGCGGATGCTGCATTAAGAGGAAGGTGAACTGTAGTCAAACTCAACATTCATGTTAAATAAACCCGTCACAAAATGGCTACGTGGTTCAAACTATTTATATCAAACTGGTTTAAATTTGGTTTTAAATTTATTTGGTGGTTCCAGCAAACGAAAAGTCGTTCTTCTCAAAGAAAAATTCCTTTAATGAGCAGAAGAGTGGTCTTGGACACCCTGTAAATCACAAAACCAATTATAAATAAAGATTTTTTTTTTTATTACCTATAAAGTAAGTAGGGACTTTCTCTTTATACCAGAAGTATATCATCTTTAACCGTAGTGTTATCGCTTTTCAGTCCAACGTATAACTCAATTGGGTGAAATGAATAAAAGAGTTAAGAAGTAGCAGGTTACCAATGCATGCCGCCCACGAAAACGAAAACATACACAAGAGTCCTAAAGTACGAAGCAGTTACTACAGATGTAGTAATAGTAGAATGTAGTAGTTGTTAAGATTTATTCACCTGAATATGTAACAAATACTGTAGGCTCGAAGAAATGGGAACATAGTACCATCCTTTTGAAGCACTTATATGTCACTGGAATCGTAGTAGAATCAATATCAGCGTAACGATGCAAATACTAATTTTTGTCTATGTCACCCATTTTCTTCTTTGAAAAGAACGAGGCTAATACAACTATGAGTCTAACAATTACTTAGATAGAAAAGTAGATTACAAGAGCCAGATTTAGAAGTTTTAGATATCTAGATATTATGTATATATTTTTGTAATGGGGCCAGTGAGGCAACTCAATTGGGACACCATAAATACATAGGAACAGAAGTAACTCTTAAGAGCTGAAAGTAGAATCTACTTTGGTTTTTAAGGGGGTATATAATGCAACTTATGTAAAATTATCTTCGGCAGGACTTCAAGAATATGATGAGGAAATACCTAAAACTGAACTTAACGTTAGAACTATGGTTTATTTGAAATATAAATTATCCCAGTACATAGAAAACCTAATTAAAATTCAATTGAAATTTCAGTGATTTCTAAAAACTCTTAACCATAAATACTGAAATACTACGTACTTGTTTAGATGTTCAAATATTACTTACCTCCATCGAACATCATTGTAAGTGACTTCAGTCGAAAGGCTTCTGATTTTGATTTTGAAAAGGTTTACCTTTTGGTTTCATTCGGAATACTAAAATAATAACATATAATTTTTATTCTTATGAATTAAAAACTGATTACGCATAACTGAAACTATTTTGTATCATTAATTTATAAAACTAACAAATAAAAAAGTCGCTGCAAACAGAATTCTATTGAAACACTCAATTCTAGTAAAGGCTCATAAAATACACTATAAGGATATGTGACAATAAGTCTAATACTATTAGGTGAAGTTGGAAAAAGAACAATTCTAGCTGAACTGAATTGACAACCAATTTCAATGCTTATATTACGTGTCCTAACTTAGCCATCTATTGAAAAACTGTTAGTAAAATCTTTCATGAAAAAATTGTGTAGAAAATAAGTCTTATTAAATACATATAAGCGTTTACATAAAGGAATTTAAAATTATCCTTCGACTAATCCTTTGTTTAGCAATCAATTTTTACCTTGTTTATTAAAACATCCAATTCGTAAAGTCTAATCACTGCAATCATCTCTATACATATTACAGCAAAAGGTCTTTGAGGATTTCTATACTCAGATATATTTCTATATTTCTATACAGTTTACAGGATTAGGAACAGGTTACATCGATATTAAATTTAAAGTATGAAATCAATTTTAAAAGGCATAGAAAAACGTTTTGAAATGGCAATATGTAAATTTTCATCGTAGTATTAAACGATCGTCAGAGATTGTAGCTTAAAATACAATTCCTGGAATGTAATTTAAAGCTTGAACGATGTGAAATGACGCGTTAAGAGTTCACCTGGAAAAGAATGATATCACTTTAACTTTAACCATATTAAGTCCTTTCTGGTCATTCATTGAAACTTTTCAAGATACTGTTGCATAAACTTACGTTATTTAACTCTTACTGCTCAAGTTTAAAAATAAAATTATTATATACATATATATATATATATAAAGATGTTAAAACTATAACTTTTTATTAGTAATAAGATACCTATTATTTAGTTTTTAAATGTACTTATTTCACAAACCTGATAAATTGTAGTCACTATCTTCATGAGTAACGTAAACCTGAAAAGAACCCAACGATAATAAATAAATTGGCGGAAACGAAATATTTGTTATGTAATAATTTAATTTTAAAAAGACAACTTAATTTAAATAAGAAATCAAATTTTTTTAATCAAACATGAAACTATCTACGTATTTGATCACTCAGCAAACGGTACTCCCTACATTATACAAACTACACTCACTAAAACTGCTTAAAACTGCCAACACTGAAATATGTATCCATAGAATAAATTTTGGATACATAGGGGCATTTTTTAATAAACAAGAGGTAAAATTAAATATAAAGGAACTAATAAACGTAAATTCTGATGAAATTTATTATGCACCCGATATTTATTCATGAAGTTATAAAACTCGTATAAATATGAAGATCTACACTGTGGTGAAATTAGAATATTTCTCTGAAATAATAAAACAAATTAATAATCGAAAACAAAAGATTTTAGATTAGTTATTGACATTTTCTATGTTAACCGGTAATTATTGTTCTAAAAAAATTTTTATTGGCCACACACATAAGAGTTTTTATTTCGTATTTTTCCCTAATTTTAATTGATTATTTCAATAAATATTTAGCTAATATAAGTTATTCAGTGGAGTGATGAATACCGCCCGAGAAACACTATTGTTTCAGTAATTAGTAATTAGAGAAACATATAAAATGTTCCTTAAGATTAACATCGGAATTATCGAGGCCAATTGGGCATGGAAATATATGCGGATGCATTTAAAATCTACAAAAGACACTTCGAGAATGTGTGATATAATTAGTATTAATACTCTATATGAATTAATACAATTCAATGGCTGATATTGCTATAAAAATCTAGAAAATAATGTAGTAATATATCTTTTGTTGAATCATCTATAGTTGAAATCCAATCGATAAGCATATTCACTTCTTCGTTTAAAGATTATTGTTGACGATGGAATATTTGAATGAATACAGGAATTTTGAAATTTTATCATAGTTATTTGTTAAAAAAGTTACAATACAAACTTTCGAGGATTTTAATTTATCATCTTTGTCAGGTGCAAAGTTATAAATACATAACAAATTAAGAATAGAGAGAAAAAAGAAGGGAATGATAAGGATTTAAACATACCCAAAAGCTGCTTGGCGTAGTCACTGCACAGAATGTAAATCCTCAATACAAATCACAAGTTCGAGAATCATTACCACACCAGCACAGGTTGATAGTATAACTAATTTATACAGTAAGGTTTAAAGACGACAGATTAAATAGTGTTAGTGGAAACTAGCAGGTTTTGATCAAAAACTTACATTACAAAAACTATTCTAATGAAACTGTAATTTATATATCCACTTTTGATCCTTTACTTTTTTTATTTTTCATATATTATTTACTTATGGATATAATTATATAAATATTTTACTATCGTATAAATAATATATGAATATACATAATGTATATATATATATATATTATATTATACGATAGTATATATATATATATATATATATATATATATATATATATATATATATATATATATATATATATATTATATATATATATATATATATCTTTCAATACGGTATTATATTGCTCGTAGGAATTTCTAAGGCATTAGCAAAATTTTGTGTAGTAAGTAAATTATTGTATTTATCGTTTATTTGTTTTATTGTACATTGAAATAATTCAAATATATTTAATAATAATATAAGTTTCAAGACATGGTAATTATATTGTAAATTTAAATGTAATGTAATCTTTTTACTCTAAATATAAGGGCAAAACACAAAACTGTGAACATGTCTTATTTACAATTAAATAAAAATCCTATGTGTTTAGGTGGCCTTTTTAAAACAGATTTAAGATGAGTTACTAATATTAAAGTAAACACCTGGCTATAAAGTATCCTTTAAGATTGTAGCTATAAGGTTACATTTATTTTCCTTTTTTTTTCGTATTATACACGAGTATGATCATAATTATGTTATTACTATAAAATAAACTAATTTGTGTATATTACATAAAAAAAGTTTTCATGAAAATATACGTAAGTTTTAGTTGAAATGTAACATATATATATATATATATATATATATATATATATATATATATAATATATATATATATATACATGTTTACCACAATGTATACAAACATATATACAGCCATTTATAGCACTATATGTAAAAGCATAAATTTGTATTCAAAATATTCTATGTAATTGTTTAATAGTTGGCATATAATCACTCTACGGAATTTCCATTCCTTAAAAATAATGTAATATTTTAAATTGTAATCGTTGCACATCATTTTACCGCGGGGTTACCTTCCTTCATTCTGTCTGGGATCAAGTATTAATCGATAGACGGTCACAGTAAAAGACAATACATATATTACTACATACAATCATGATTGTATAAATAAATATTCAAGTTGATTTAAAACACGTTTATGCAAATTTTAAACATGTAGTTTAAGAATTAATTTGTTTAGAAGAGATCCTCTTTAAGTTAAATAATACCGAAACAAGGGTTTCCCCTGGCTCTCATTCTTCTAAGAGTGCAAAGCTTTATAGGAACTTATGCAAGAGTCGTGTTTACAACTCGGCATTTTAGCTTTAAGTGAATATAAGAGACCTGTTCAAAGTGAAATTCTTCTTGTTGAACAAGTATTTTCTTTTGGAATTTTCTTTCATGTTAGTTACCTCTCACAAATTATACTAAGACTTTTAAAAATGAATATTTAAATTTAATTCGTAAGCTAAATTATATGCCGTAATACTAATATGAAAAGGATGAAATATGTCTGTAAAGGTAACACCTAAACCAAGACTAATGGCTGTGCAGGCGAGCTGTTAGCAAGAACAGGATCGCTCTGCGTTCACCCATCCAAGCAGCAGCTACACTTGACGTATCTAGATTTGGTTTTATAAAATCAAATTCGTTTATATAGGAAGGCGTTTCATAATTTACTTGTACCAAGAATCATAGTGCAGTGTTCTTTATTAAAACATTTTGCTGTAATGTTAAGGACCTTTTACATGTCGTGATATATATCCGAAAATATGAAAATGATTCCAGAAAGAAAATATGGCTAAATTAAAATATTTCCACAATCAGAATGAAGTAACTTCAATCAAACATGTCAGACTTCCACGACAGCCAAGCTGCTGAAAGTTGCATTGTTTGTAAAGTTATCCACTGATAACATGACAATTTCAATAAAGGTGAAAAGTAACTACACACCTAAACAATTAAAAGACTAAAAAATACAAAATTTACCAGTCTAACTAGTCAATTGAGATAGTTTTAGTTTGATTCCATTTAAAAACTTTTGTTTGCATTAAACATTTACATTATTCATTTTATTTGCTCAGGTTTCTTAAGTTAAATTGGCACCATGTTCTTTTTAATTACTATCTTAAATTAGTAAGTCAAACCAATGGAAACACGTGCAGAACAATTTGCATATCACACATTGCTCGAAGTCCTTGTTCTTCCTGCAAAAACTCTATAAGACAGGACTGATAAGTGCCTTCTCTATTCTCATTGGCTTATCTTACCGTAATTAGTTTATTTACTTTCAGTAGTTACGAAATTAAATTGATTTAAAAATGTTTCCACCCTTATAACTTTCTTACCACAAATTGTTTTCTAAGAATTGATAATTGATTATTTAATTAGCATATATTATTGTTAGTTAATAACAAAGAATAATTAAGAACTAACGCAGACTTGTATCTGGAAGTGCAAGAGACAGCTGTTACGATCTCAGATTCCTTGTCTAAAACTTTTCAAAATTACCCTTTGTAACATTGTGCATCTTGAATTAATAATTGATATACCTTCGCTAGAAACATAAACTATAGAGGAAATTCATTTATTCGCTTAGCTATTTAAAAGGTGTAGACTTTAATAAGTGTAACCCATCCATTCTTTCAAATACATGAATAATAATGTCTTGGTTTTCATACAAAACACGTTATTTGGGTAAAAAATTATAAAAACAAATATAAACATACTGTTGCATAGTACAATATTTTTCTTATATATAGCAACTCTCATACATAGTATTATTATATAAATTAATTTAATAAGCCAATTAAAGTGCATTAAAACGTCGTGTACTCTATTGTATTCTTCCATTGTATACTCTCTGTTTACAAATAATATCCTATATAATCAAAGGTTCTATGAAATTTTGGTTAATGAAATGAAAGAATGATCTAATGATTTATTCCAGCATTTTTTACAATAACCAGATTGACAGTAAAAATAAAAAAAATCTAGAGTAAATATTTGCAATTGAATGACACAGAGCCGCGCACTGTGACATCTGTTCTTTGTATCACAAACACATTAAATTATACAGCCACCATTACACTATTATATTTAACAAAGCAATACAATTCATAAAAAATATCAAAAGTCTTTTAACAATAATATAGTTTTTCAAGTTTATTGTTCTAAATAACAATAACTAAAAATAATTACAACTTACTTAAGGAAAACTTTTTATCTTACTGCTAAAAGTTCTTAGACCTTCTGATTCTTTTACTGACAAGAGTAGTTTATAAAAAAAAACGTAGGGCCGCCATGACGGAATGAACATTCAAACGGCGATTTATAAACTTTTGGAGTTCTAAATATTCAACGATTTATATTACGCGTTAAGTATAAAAGAATAGTAGTTCCAGTATTGCCGCTTCCCTGGTAAAATAATCTAGTAGTAATAGTTTCCTGGTGTTTTTAGATATAAGTATGCAAAATGGGCCAAAATTTTAACTCCATCATCAAAGGAAAAGACCTGCCACGGATGATATAGAAATAAAATTAAGTGCAATTTTATTTCTATTCTCAAAATTATAGCTATGAGATATTTTCTATATACTTATACATAAACATATACAGGGTGTATATTATGTCTGGAAACACCCAAATATATCCTTTAATAATTTAAATATAAATTTGAAACCTCTTACAATCGTGATAGATATTGGGCATCTACTTTTTGGAACAATGTTTTGTTATGTCACACCAACGGGGGACGTCCTGCCGAGGGTATCGTGAATATTCTTAATGGAAGCCTATACCTTGTAATACATAATTTTAAAGGTAATAGCTTTTTTTTTTTTTTTTTTTCCTTTGGGATATTGGGGTGGATTCATAGATCCTCACACGTCAACCTGAACTTATTGTGTGCCCCTTTGATGTTAAAGGGGTAAGCCTATCTTCGTGCCCTTAATTAGGCTAAGAAGCTTTTCCCCGATACTAGCATCTGGTTCGTCGCCTGGTTGTTTATCACCGAAAAGAGCCCTTCTCCTTGCTCCCAGTCTCTCACAGTCCAGTATTATGTGTTTTGCAGTCTCTTCAGACTTATTGCAGAGTCTACACTCCGAGTCCTCATTTCGTAAACCTAGAGTGTTTTAGGTGTTTCCTGAAGTGGCCGTGTCCAGTGATCAAGGCAATCACTTGCTTAACCCGATCCCTGCCCAGCCCCATCAGCCATCTGGTGAATCCGGAGCTAGAATCGGCAAGCAGTCTTTTGCCGAGTGCTTGTCCTTGGTGACTCTGCCACCGCAAGCGGTGTGTCTTCCTGGACCATTTGGTTATACTTTGGTAGGCGGCTGACTTGCTTATACCACAACTCGGTTCTGGACCGGTGTATGGCATGCTTGCTCCGCTTTTGGCAAGCCTGTCGGCGCATCTCGTTGCCACCTATGCCTGTGTGGCCCGGTACCCAACCAAGACGCACACAGTTGCGTGATCCAAGCTTGCAGAGAGTGTTAAAGCACTCCCACACAAGCCTGGATGAAATGCTGTTGGAGTCAAGAGCTTTAAGAGCTGCCTGACTGTCTGACATTATACAGATGTTCATTCCCTGGTACCTTCTGGTGAGGCCTAGGTTGGCACAGGCTAGGATACCATAGATTTCGGCTTGAAATATGGAGCAAATTCCGACCCAAACTGCCGCAAAGGGCAGTTTCTAGGGGATTGACTAAACACTCCATATCCAGTTCTACCCTTAATAAGCGAGCCATCCGTGTACCAGACAAAGCTCTTTCTTATTGTTGGGATGTTATCTTGCGATTTCCACTCATCTCTGGAGTAGAAGTCAACAGAGAATGGCTTATTGAATACGAACTCCGTTCTCATTGTGTCGGAGACCATTTCGAGAATAGCGCTTGGGTTTACAGCTTCAGTGATGGCGCCATGGCTCGCGTTAGACGCGCCATTCCTCCACAAGCCAGCAACCATCAGCCGATAAGCTGACTTACGCGCTTCAGCTTTTATATGGACATCAAGAGGTAGAAGTCCTAAAGCCACCTCGAGGGTCGCTGAGGTACTGCTCCTGAATGCTCCGGTTACAAAGATTGTGCCAAGCCTTTGTAAGCTTTCAAGCTTGGCTTTGGCAGTTACCTGATTCACCTTTGTCCACCAGACTAATGAACCATAAGTGATTTGAGGCCTTACAACTGCTTTGTAAAGCCATAGTGCTATATGGGGTTTTACGCCCCATGAGATTCCTGCAAGTCTCCTGGACGTCATGAGCGCCCACTTTGCTTTGTGCAGGATATTATTAAGATGATCATTCCACGTAAGCTTATGGTCTAGAGTCAGTCCTAAATATTTGACTGTCTTTGACCACTCCAGCTGAGTGGATGCGAGTTTCAGCCTAGAAAGAGACTCTAGGTTCTTTTTTCTAGTGAATGGTACAACTACTGTCTTAGAGGGATTTACTTTCAGTCCCTCTCCCTGACACCAGTTGTGTACATGTTGAAGGTTGGTATTCATGATATCAACAACAACATTTGTATATTTTCCCCGTACCATAAGGACTGTGTCGTCTGCATATCCTTGGACATAGATTCCGTTGTTAGTAAGGTCCTCAAGTAGACCATCTACTACTAGATTCCACAGTAGAGGTGACAGGATGCCTCCTTGAGGACATCCCCTTGTGGGTGCGATCACAAGCGATACTTCATTGAGATCGGCCCTGATCCGTCTGGAGCACAGCATGGCCCTAAGCCACCGGCACAGAGCTGGCTCGAGGCCAAGTCGCTGTGCTCCACTTACCATTGCAGTGAATTTGGCATTGTCGAAAGCTCCTTCAATGTCTATGAAGGTGCACAATGCCAATTCCTTGGCGGACAGGCTATCCTCAATCCTACTGACTAGTTGGTGCAGTGCTGATTCACAGGATTTGCCTTGCTGGTATGCATGTTGGTTGCGATGAAGGGGAGTGTCTGAGAGAACTCCCTTTCTCAGGTGCCTCTCCACCAGTCTTTCTAATGTTTTCAGTAGAAACGAAGATAAACTGATGGGACGAAAAGATTTAGGGACAGAGTAGTCCGCTCTCCCTTTTTTAGGGATGAAGACCACCCTGTTGAGACGCCAGACTTGTGGTATGTACCCATAAGCTAGGCTCGCCCTGAATAGTTCACATAGAAGGGTAAGGAGATTCTCCGGCCCTTGTTGAAGCAGGGCCGGAAAGATTCCATCCCCTCCTGCAGATTTGAAAGGGGCAAATTTAGAAATTGCCCATTTGGCTTTAGAGAGAGTGACAATCCTTCTGGCAATGGCCCAGCTACCACGACAAGCTCTTGGCCGTGAGCCTGCCTCGTGGTTACCAGACGTTCCAGTGTCGTCATTCTCAAAGATACAATCAGGGAAGTGAGTCTCAAGGAGAAGTTTGAGGCTATCACTAGACCCGGAAGTGTGTTGACCTCCCTGGGACCTTAAAGATCCCAAGTGACCGGTTGGACTTGAGGCTAGTAAGCGTTGCAGTCTAGCTGCCGCGCTTAACTCATTTACCTTCTGTGTAAACTGCCTCCAGGAACTTTGTTTTGCTTTTTTAATTGCTAGGCTGTATTCTGTTAGAGCTCTATGATAGGACTCCCAGATACGGCTCCTTTTGCATTGATTGTACAGCTTCCTGACATTAGCCCTTTTGCGAGCGAGGTCCGCAGTCCACCACTTAGTATTGGTTCGACTCTTCCCCCGTCGCAATGGGCAATTGTCGTGGAAGCTATTGATTATAGCATTCTGCAGGTCAGAAGCTATCTGATCTATGTCTGTGAAGCATCGCACCCTTCCGCCTACCGATCCCAACTGTGACTGAAGGTCAGACTTATATCCCAACCAGTCAGTCCTCCTGGGATTGCCATAGAGGACCTCTGCAGCCTCATCTTGCAAGTTAAGGCGGATATACCTGTGATCCGATAATGAGGCCTCTTCGCTTACGTGCCACTTATCAACCATTCCAAGTATACCTTGTGTGCAGATTGTTATGTCAATAACTTCTTGTCTAATTCGTGTTGCGAACGTAGGGCGGTTACCTTTATTACATATAAATAGGTCCCTACTTAGAAGAAATTGTAAAAGTGCCTCACCTCTGGGGTTAGTGTTGGTGCTGCCCCATCCAGCAGAGTGATGGGCGTTGGCGTCACAACCTAGAAGAAGTTGTTGACGTCTAAGGTAATAGCTTACTGAATTGAATGCCACAAACCGCATCTCAAGGGAATTATTCTATCAGAAAATAGAGCATTTTTAGTATTGAAAATTTACTGATGTTCAACAATGTAATTTTAACATGGTTCTTGCCACAAAATGTGTTACACTAATTTTTTAGCATTTTTTTTAAATGTTCAATTAAAATAAAATAAAACAATTTATTTTTTAAGCTGGTTTCATTAGTACAAATATACCAGTTTTTATTACAATGAATAAAACTTATGAGTCACTTTCTCTGATTACTTATGAATCTGTACTTGGTGTTTTCCAGTGAGCAGGAAGGTTTAAAGAGACAAAGGTCACTAGCCTATGAGAAACATTATTGTGTTATTAATCATCTGGTCTACAGGTTTCAGTTTGTTGAGCATGGAGCTTTCACTAGACAGGTCTAAGCTTGGGAATTACAAATGGACAAAGGTCATATCATTCCTGTCGAGTTAATCAGTGTCTCTGAAGCATTGCTGTCAACAAGTTATCTAATTACAGTAGTTCAGTTTTTATTTGGCATTTTAATGGAATTGTCTGAAAGAGAACGAATTACTCTGTTGATGATGCGAGGATATAGCGATCGTCAAAGATCTTATCGGGAAGTTTGTAATTTGTTTAATGACACTTTCCCAGAAAGGAATCCCATAAGTGTTTCAACAATATCAAAAACTATTGAGCGTTTTGAAATGACAGGGAGTGTACGTAATCGGTCAAAGTCGGGTAGGATACAATCTGCAACAGATGAAGAACATGCACTAGATGTTTTGCAAACATTTATTGAAGACCCACATACATCGCTCAGAAAAGCTGCACAGCAACATGATATGCACCCTATGTCTGTGAGTAAGATTTTGAAAATTAATAAATACAAGCCATTTAAAGTTCATTTAGTCCAACAGTTAAGTGAGGATGATTACGACAGAAGAGTTGAATTTTGTGAACTTGTGATGCGCAAATGTGATGACAATAGAGATTTTCTGACCAACATACTATTTTCTGATGAGGCAACTTTTTTTCCTAAATGGCAATGTTAACAGGCACAATTGCCGTTACTGGGCTAGTGAAAACCCACATTGGATTACTGAGTCCCATTCAGAGCAACCACAAAAACTGAACGTATAGTGTGGAATTTTAGGTAACAAAATTGTTGGACCCTTTTTCATCAATGGAAATTTAAATGCCGAACTTTACTACAATATGCTCCAAAATGAAATAATCCCAGCTATTCAAATTGCATCAGGAGAATACTTTGATAATGTATGGTTTCAGCAGGATGGTGCTCCACCCCATTATGGGAGACAGGTAAGAGAGTATTTGGATTTAAGGTTTCCTCATAAATGGATTGGCCGAAGAGGAGACATCGAATGGCCTCCAAGATCTCCGGATTTGTCACCAATCGATTATTTCCTATGGGGTCATTTAAAATCCAATGTTTTATAGAAGAAAGCCTCATAATTTGGAAGACCTAAGAAACAGGATTATAGAGGAGATTGCTTTGATAACTGAAGAAATGTTAGGCAACTCTGTCGAATCATTTTACACAAGATTGGCGCATTGTCAAACCGTAGAAGGAACACAGTTCGAACAATTGCTTTGACACCAAATGCAGGTAAAACGTTTGTTGTAAGACTTTTCTAACAGCATACATTATTTTTTATTTGTAATAAGAAATCAATAACATAAGTATTTCCATAATTGTACTGTAATAAAAACTGGCAAATTTGTGCTAATAGAACCAGCTTAAAATGAAATTTTTGTTTTATTTAATTGAACATTTAAAAAAATGCTAAAAAATTAGTGTAACACATTTTGTGGCAAGAACCATGTTAAAATTACATTGTTGAACATCAGTAAATTTTAAATACTAAAAATGCTCTATTTTCTGATAGAATAATTCCCTTGAGATGCGGTTTGTGGCATTCAATTCAGTAAGCTATTACCTTTAAAATTATGTATCACAAGGTATAGGCTTCCATCAAGAATATTCACGATACCCTCGGCAGGACGTCCCCCGTTGGTGTGACATAACAAAACATTGTTCCAAAAAGTAGATGCCCAATCTCTATCACGATTGTAAGAGGTTTCAAATTTATATTTAAATTATTAAAGGATATATTTGGGTGTTTCCAGACATAATATACACCCTGTATACATATATATCATATATTTTATATATATTTAGATATTAAGTAGGCCGAAAATACCTTCTAATTGTAACTTAACAGTTAATGTCTATACTCTTACTCTATTTTAGAATATTTAACTGACTGAATATACATATCACTAATGGCTCCCGTAATTGCACTAGAAGGGAGAACAATGTTGGGCAGAGTAACAACATCGTTAGTGAAGCAAATAGAACAGGTGACAGACGAGACAGGGACCGAAGTTTGTTGTAACCAATTAATTACCATATTAACGTGTCCATGCTAACTTTGTATAGGGTCAGGTAGACACTAGGAAAATAAGCATATTTATGTTTTTTTTAGAATGAATCTTAGAAAAATAACGTTTGTAATAAATATTGGTAAAATAATTCAGAAATGCTGGATTTAAATAATACATTTCGTTATCTCATTTGGAAAACCAAATTTTCGTCCTGAATAATTGTTGAGATTAGGGGTGGTGAGAAAATGCCAAAACTTTTTTTAATTAAGTGTGATTGGTTGTGTATCTTACTAATCATGTTATTCGTAGTATGTCTAAAAACTTATAATTAAAAAATTCTGATTCTATTTTACATTTTAAGATTTAGTACAATCAAAGAACAAGTTTATACAGTTTAAAGAATGTTTTAAATATAAATTTTAAGGTAAGTATATATGAGTAGATAGTAATATGGCGTTTCTAGACCACTTTCGGAGCCAACAGTAAATCAATGGAAAATACTGTTTAAAGGACAATAAACGAATCTGTAAAATCAAACAGTAATGGAAAATACTGTTTAAAAGACAATAAAAGAATCTGTAAAATCAAACAGTAACTCACGAATGAAAAATTACCGAATTTATAGCTGTTTGCTTCTACTTTCTTAAGCTGTTTTAATGTAAAATATATAGGAAATGTTGTCAAATCTGCTACGAATAAACGAAAAATCTTCGAAATCTTAATAAAATTTAATCAATTTAAAAGTTTTTTTACTAAAAACATACTTTAATAAAAAATTTTCTGCTAAATGGCAAACATGAATTCACCAAAGTCTCTAAAATTTCTAGCGTTTAAAAAGTGCAACAAAGATGAATTCAACGAATTACCAAAACATTTTATAGAACAATTGATACCGTCTTCGACACTTTCCGATACAGAATTCATTGAACTTGTAAATTCTTTTGCAGAAAGAACGTATGATGGAGGGATGTTTTTTCATCATAAAGCACGAAATGTATTGGATTGCTTATTTAACTTAATTACGAAAGATATTGAAAAGAAATTAAAAAAGAAACAAACAGAGAGTTTTCATCGATATTTTTTTGAAATTTTTTAAATACTGTACGTTTTTCGAATACAATCAAGACTTAATTGTTGAATTCCTTAGGATTTTTTGTGAGAATCAAGATTTATCAACAAAATTCATTAAAGAGCACTATCAGATTTTTCTTATAAAATATCACTATATTTTGCGTGAAACAAAAGGTATTACTATAGATAATATTCCATGTGATAATTATGAAGAGAGACACAAACTATGGTTTTTAAAAGAGTACTATGAAGTGGGGAACTAATGATAATCTTCTATTCTACAAAATTGATAGTAACACAGTCTTTATCTTTAATAGTCTTTTTTCCAGTAACAACCAAGTGTAAATTTATCATGTTTATTCAATTCTCTAATCTTTTTTTCATCCAAAACAGTCAAAAGTCTGTTCGGTAAGTGAACTTTATAATCTTCCAACTCGTCAATTATTGTAAACCCAAATTTATCTTTTATTTTCTCCAAATTCAAAATTTTGTATTTCTTATTTTCTTCTAATTCATTCAACTTCTTATATTCTTTAAACTTGAATTCACCAACCGCGTTCAACTCTTTCAAGAACTCCATTTAGATAGAAAAAATTTAAAGACGGAAAAAATGAAATTTGCTAACAATCACTCGAGAAGTCGAGGGAATTGCCAACATCTTCATTGTTTGACGAGGTTCATTATTTATCTTTTCCAAGTGTACTATAAAATCATCGAGGATTTCTGACTCAAAATCGTAGACAAATTTAACATCCAGATAATGAAAAAATTCAGGTAATATCTTTTCATAATAAACGTGTGTATCGATACCTACAAACCTAACGTATTCTTTGAAAAGGAAAATAATTTTTTCAATGGTTCTAAGAGATAAGTAAAATTTTTAATCTGTTTTCTAAATTCTGTAACAAATTTTGTTCGTTTTTTACCTCCATATTGCAATTTTGTAAGCAGATTAATCAAGTGTGTTAGTTTATTTTCGAAATTACTTAGGTTTAGGTCTTTCGTACAAAATTAAATTACAATCTCTACAAACTAAATAACTTTTATCAATAATTTCTCCTCTATTACAACACTTGTAACAGTTGACATTATACTCTTCTATTTAAACAAAAAGATTTTTTGTTATAAATGGAGATTATGGAACTAAATCTGCCGAGATATAAATTTTTCAGCACAAATGTTTACATTTCTGCAACAGAGATAAATCGAAATAATTTCATTCTATTGTACAACTATTTAGGATATTTTGTCTATGATTACAAAGATTATTCTGGAAGAAATCGAGATTTTTCATCAGCGAAAGAGTATATTTTTGAAGTTTTAGAAGGAATGAAAGAGAATAATATGAACTTGATAAATTATTAAAATATTTCTCTATTGATTTACTAATACGTAATTCGAACTTTTTCTGTTTTGTTTTCCTTGAACAAAGCTGAAAAGAAATTTGGAGTAGGATAAGATGAAAGGAATCATATGTTTTATTAAACCAACGGTAGATTTGTAACGTCGGCGTTCCACGATAACCTTGGTTTGCTCACGCCGTGAACAATGTCCTTGGTTTGCTCACGCGCCGTGAACAATGACCTTGCTTTGCTCACACCACAATGACCTTGCTTTGCTCACACCACAATGACCTTGCTTTTCTCACGCCATGTGCGATACATGGACTAATGATGAACGCGAACTTGGTTGCACATCGTATTTGCACTAAGTCTTGAACTTTCGAACCAAACTATCGGAACTTAGAAAACATTTCACTAATAAAATTTCATTAAATATACCACAACACTTATGATTCAACACAATTTTACAATGAAATCACTGTAAAAACACTTAATTCTGTATTACAAATGAACACTTTACATCACTATTTTCACACAATGTTTTTATCACAGTTTAGAATGTCTACACAAATTCACAATCTTCTTGCAATTTTTTCCTTTCTTCGAGTCGCAAATATAAAAGTAACTTATAAAATATAATAACACTATGAATGGCAAAGCCCAGTGGAACACTTCAATTCACTTTTAACAAGAAACCCAGAACATCATACAATCTTCTTACTTCATATAAGGTCCATTTCTTCTTTCTTCAACTTGCAAATACATTAGAATCTTCTAAATGATAATATGTCTTGTTAAATTTCGTTAAAACAGAGGAGATTTAGCATGACTGGCTATACGTGGCCAACGCCCATGATGAAAATTTTTTCCGTGCGATAAACGATTATGAATATCGAAGTTTTATAGATAATAAAAATCAATAGTTTGCAATCGATATTAGAACTGTTATAGTTTCCAATGTATATTAAATAAGTGAATATCAATATTTATTTCAAACCTTGTTGTTCAAAATCCACTCAACCTATTTTAATAAAATTTAGTACACATATAGTAAATACTTAACTCTTTTGACTTAACTTATCCATAAGGGTGAGATCATCCCCTATTTCTTAATATTCACAAAAAAATTAAAAATTATCAGAAAAATCTGAAACTTCAAAAACAAGCGAGTTCTAATTAAAATTTCATGAAAATAAAAAAATTTTCAAAATCTACCCCAATCATCCCTTATCTTTAAACTATTATATCTCGAGAACTATAGGAGCTTTTCTGATGAAACTTGGTATATAGGTTCAGTAAATATTGAAATATTTTTTTTAAATCATCACTTCCGGTCCATGACCTTGAAATAGTTTTTTCCTAATATCATCCCTATTTTTCAAAGTTTTTTAATGCAATTTAAAATGAATATTTTTATCAATGTCTATAACAATTCTGTAAAGTTTTAAAATTATCTGATGAATTATAGTGAAAATAACCCGATTTTTCTGAATTTCTCTAATATCGTTCTTAATCACATCATAGGCTAAAACATTTCTCAGAAACCACAACAACATAACAAATCGCGTTTGTAACAGCATTTTGAAAATCCATATTGATAATTATATCGTTCTTTGAACCAGAAATATTTGTCAAACTCTTTGTTGTATCAATGACATAAATAGGTCTATTCGCTAAAAATTCTTTAGGATTGTAATACATTTCCTTATTATTACAGTAAACTTTCTTAAAATCTTGATACATCTGATACATTATTCTAAAAAGACCTCCTGAAATATTCAAATTTTGTAAGTCATCTGGATAATAAGAACCATTCAATTTTACTCTGATATTTTTTACATTAGAACTATCAAAACTTTGAAGGATTTTTTCTTGATTATTCTGTCTATCTGTTTGAAAACCAATGATAACGAACTTGGGATTGAAAATATTTCTATAAATATTTGTAATATCGAACGAATAAGTTGTTCCAGTAATACCTTTTTGTTCAATATATTGCCAATCTAGAAAATTAAACATAATGTTTTGACTTTTTGTAATTTCATCAATCAACCTAATTTTACTCGTGGTTTTATAATCAATCATCGGCACTTTAATAAAAAACTCGTTAATTGTAATCTTACCATCAACAGGCATTACATTTCCAATTGCAGTCTTCAGAATCACATCATCGTCTTCTGCTCTTATAAAACTTAGATAAAATCCTCCTTTATAGATCGGAATAGTAACATTTTCAACAAATCCTAATCCAAAATGAGATACATTTCCAGCTGCTTCAAAAACACCAAATTTAAAATCTGATTCAAAGCCATTAGAAGTTTGAGAAATAACATCACTTTTTGAATACGAAATAGTTCCTTTAATTGTGCTTAATTGGCCACAGTTTCGACTTCTTCTGTCAATTTATTGTGTTTTCTTACTTCAATCTTAAAAAATAAAAACGGTATAAAATTATCGATTAATCTAAGATTATCAGTTCCAAGATATGCTTGACCATCTTGTTTTGTTAAAGTTCCAGAAATATAAAACTGGAAAATAGACGAGCAAAATTTATCTCCAAAATCAATATTAAACTCAGTTCTTTTATTCGGTTCATTCAAATGTTGTTTACTAATTGGATAGAAATTTTTAAACTCCGCCCTTTCAATATCACTAGCATACTTTCTGTAGTCCGCCATTTATATAGAAAAAATTTCAAGATTTTTTTACGAAAATTTTAATCATGTATAAGTCGATAAGAAAAGATATAAATTTTAGTCATTTTTAATTATCTACTTCGTCATATTCGGGATTCTCTTCCTTAAATTTTTCGATCTCGGTCACATATTTCAATCAAATTTGCACAGGATAGTAACCGCTATCTATAATATTGTTCTAATCAACTGTATCTTTATTTTCATCCAAAAACTTTATACTCAAGTGTTGATAGAGACAAAGAACAGACATTTTTATGATCTTTTAATTGGTAATGTATATTTTCTTGAATGAACTCTGATGATAAAGTTTGATATTTAGCAATGTTATACCAATTCAATTTGTTTACGTATAATCTCATCATATCTTCGGATAATTCATATTTTTTAGAAATATCACCCCAATGTTCTTTTTTCAAATCTCTTTCGTGTTGCATTATAAAAAGATCGAAAGCACTGTAAAGACCCGCCATGTCTATTTATTAGGAAAAAATCTAGTTTTTATAAATTGGCTCTTTTTAGTGTTACATTCAGCACATTTTCCAGATATTCTCTTAACTCCATTGATGTTTGCATAGTATTTTATATCATTTGTTGCAGTTTTTTCTTTACATCTAACACAGTATATGAGCGCCATTTATATAAGGAAAATTAGTCATCATAGCCGCCTAATCCATTAAATCTGTTATCAATATTTTCAAAAGTTTTATTAACATCTTCTTTAAATGTATTAAAGTTTTCTTCTAGTTTATTTACTTTATCGACATATAAAGAGTGTTGATCATCTATTCTTTCAAGTAATTCATTATTATGTTTTACTTTCTCAATAAAATAATTTTTGAAACGTGTACCAAAATTTTCTAGAAGTTTTATAACTGCTTCACTAACTGTTTCATTAACATTATTTTTATATGTATTAAAGTCTTGCGCAAGTTTTATAACTTTTTCATTAATTTCACCAACACCGTCTATTTCTATCTATCTTCTATTTCTGGCTTCTAACTTTTCATAGACTTCTGTTGTAAAATCTTTAACATGTTGTTTATGATTCTCGTAATTTTTGTTTAGTTCATTAAACATTTTAATATGATCATCGAATTAATCTTTTACGATAACATCAAACGGATAAAATTCCCTTACTAACGCTGCGAAGTATTTTTCCTTTAAAATCTAAGGCATTTTTAACATTCGGATCATGTAAATCAACAATATCGATGTTTTCTGATAATTTTAGAGGTTTAAAATTTGTTCTTTAACAACAACATCATGTTTGTCAATACCAGGTCGAACACCGACAGTTCTTTTTTTATTAGCGAAAATAACATAATTCTTTTCAACTTTGATCGCTTCTGTAATTTTATCAGCTTTTTTCGATATGGGACATTAAATTGGTAAATAATTTTTTTTACACCATCATCAATTTCTTTTTCCAATGTTTTTATTTTATCAGAAACTTCATTTTAATTCATGAAATTTGCAAGTTTGTTATCATATTCTGCTTTAAAATTTTTAATCTCGACAGCAAACATATCTGAATCTGGAAGGTTTTGTAATAAATTTTCTAACTTGTTATCAAACTCATTTCTGAAAATATCAAAATTCAAACTATTATCTACATTTTGAATACTTTCTGTTTTAATTTGTGTTCCAAATACATCAAAAATATTTTGTGAATCCATATTTATTAAGTAATAATTTGTTAACAACTTCTTTAAAATATTTACCATCACTCAGTTCATTCAAAACAAAAACACATAAATGACCACAAATTGGGGATCTTTATAGTTTTGAATCTGAGAATCATTGTAGTAGACGCTTGATTTTTTCAAATATTGGATCAATTCTTTTGGTGGTTTGTCCTCAATTCTTCCATACGAATCAAAATAAAACGCAATCTTATCAATTTTATAATAGCAAATCCAATGCGTTCCACTTCCCATTATCGAGTCTAAATTCACAATTCCACACTCAAATTTCTTCACTTTTTCAGGTAATGCATCTCTCATGAAGATTCCTCTAAAATGTTTAATATTTTTGCAGATTTCTTCCAATTCCCCAAATGTTAATGGTTTTAATTTTTTTTTTTTCAATGTTTAATTTCACGTAATTCACAGTTTTTTCATTTAATCCAGATCCTGTAACATCTTCCAACTCTTTATCTAACCAATTTAAAATGTTTCGAACTGTTATAAATAATTGACAATACCCCGCGTGTATTGGTGGTTCACACAGACACACACTACGTCAGCAAAGAAATCAACGTGCGCATGCGCCAACTTTTACAACAGCTGTTATAGATAAATATTATTATTATTCTTTTCCGTACGTCTTCCACGTGTTACATTGTCGGTGTGCTTAATGTGTATATTTGCTAATTAATAAACATTAACTTGATTATTAATCCTCTGACTATTTATTTACAACAGGTTATGGGCCCAGTAACGTTTGTGTGATAGCGTTGGGCATTAAAAGTTAATAAAAGTCAGTAAAAGTGAAATTAAGTGTGTGTATCACGTTGTGTTAAAAAGTGGGTTGTATAACCTAAAAAGGATGGCTGGTACAAGTAGCAATATACAAGCACTGTCGAAGGACAATTACGACACATGGAAAATTCAGATTCGGGCATTGCTGATTCAGAAGAAATTATGGCCGTATGCCGATGGAAGTCTCCAGAAACCGGCAGCAAGTGTTGAAAATGGAAGCGCTGTAGTCAAGTGGGAAGATGGAGATCAATCAGCTCAGGCAAGCATAATTTTGGCGATGGCGCCATCAGAG
The DNA here is from genome assembly GCF_021130785.1 of Homalodisca vitripennis. NCBI lineage: Eukaryota > Metazoa > Arthropoda > Insecta > Hemiptera > Cicadellidae > Homalodisca > Homalodisca vitripennis. The sequence continues at coordinate 30,007 of NW_025779837.1, forward strand.
TTGAAAAATATTAAAAATTGTAAGACAACTCGTGAGCTGTGGCTGAAACTTGAAACGATCTACGCATCAAAAGGGCCGGCAAGGAAAGCCACGTTATTGAAGTCGCTGTTCGTGCACAAGGTGAAGGAGGGGGAAAGTATACACCAGTACCTGGACAACTTCTTCGACGTAGTTGACAAATTGGCGGGAAATGGATATCGAGATTCATGAAGATCTGTTAACTACTATGATACTGCACGGTTTGCCACCAAGTTTTGAGAATTTTAGATGCGTAATCGAGAGTCGTGATCAATTGCCAAAGCCGGAAGAGCTCAAGATAAAAATCTTAAATGAATGTTTGGCCAGGGTAGGCGATTCACAAGACGCCGAAGACAAAGCATTCATGGCCAGATCCAGAACAACGTAATTTTGGTAGACGTAGCAGCGGCGGCGAAAAAGGTAATTTCAAGGGAAAATGCTTCAAATGCGGCAAGGTTGGCCATTTTGCCAAAAATTGTCCCGAAAAGGAGGATGGAAGATCAACACAAGGAAGTGCTAGGGTAGCACAAGATTTTTTACATCTCGGAACTGAACCGAGAAGAGGTTAACAAGGTTCAAGGTCATAGCCAATCCAAGTGGTGTTTGGATAGTGGATGCACAAACTCACATGTGCGGCGACGAGGATATTCTTGAAGATACGGTGACGTGCGATTTCGGTGCTCAAGTTAGCAACAGAAGCAATCGACAAATGCAAATATTAAAGGGCGTAGCCAAGATAAATGTAAGTGGTGGAGTGATTTCAACCGCGAACTTGCATGGCACGCTGTATGTACCGGAATTAAGAAACTAATCTGATGTCGGTATCGAAGATTACTGACAAAGGTAATACAGTAATCTTCAATGACAAATTAGCTGAGGTACGTAATACAGATGGCAAAACCGTGATTATCGCCGATAGAGTGGGAGACCTGTACTTTGTAAGAGAAGAAAATACTGAACATGCGCAGGTGGTTACGCGAGCGCAAGCAAATTCTGAGGACACGTCAAGTCAAAAACCTTTTAGGAGAGGGGCAAAAATTTCACCGAAAATTTGGCACAGGAGACTTGGGCATATACACATGGATGCAGTCAATAAATTAATTTTGATGAGGCAGCTGGCAACCGGATAAATTTGTCGTTCAAGGGCAAAGCAACAGTATGCGACGTTTGCTGTCGCGGTAAGCAGGCTGCCAGACCGTTCACAGAAAGGGTTGACAGGAGTAGAGTGCCACTGGAAATTGTACATACCGACGTTTGCGGGCCAATGAGGGCAAATTCCAATGGCGGATCGAAGTACATGGTGACGTTTGCCGATGACTATAGTACGTGGTGCGAGGTGTATTTCTTGAAGAAGAAATCCGAAGTACTCGGTAAGTTCAAAGAATATAAAAATTTTGTTGAGACATTTACTGGCCGAAAAATTAAATTTTTACAGTCGGACAACGGTCGGGAATACCGAAATGGAGATTTCGACGAGTATCTGAAGCAGGAGGGGATCCAGAGAAGACTGTCAGCGCAATACACACCTGAGCAGAACGGGTGTAGCGGAGAGGAAGAACCGAACGCTACTGGATACAGCCAGATGCATGCTGATCGAGACCGGGATGCCAGAATCATTTTGGGCTGAAGCCATTGCGACGGCGAATTATATCAGGAATCGCTGTCCAAGTACATGTATCGGTGGAAAAACCCCGTACGAGATTTGGCATGGCAAGTTGCCGGACCTCAAACACATGCGTATATTTGGTTCGAGAGCGTACGTGTTAGATAAAACAGTCGGACTTGGAAAAATGGACCCAGAGCTGCTGCAGGTAGATTCATAGGATACGGACCTGGAATCAAAAGCGTACAGAGTGCGGCTGGATACTGGAAAAACGGTCGTGACCCGAGATGTACGTTTGACGAGAATATGGGGTCATCGAGAGCCAACGTTGATCCACTGGAAGAGTCGATAAAAAAATAAAAATTTTTGAGAATCAACAATCGAAAATTCAGGACAAGCCAGAGATAAATCTACGCGAAGGTCGAATTGGATCCACTTGAATTCGAAGAAGAAGAAGAAAAAGAAATCGTCAACGAGCAGGAAAAACGGGGAGATCTTCATCGTCAAAGGAAAAAGAGTCGGCAGACCGCCTAAGATACGGACCGGCAGCCGAGGCCGTCCACGAAAGTATCGTAGACCCGAAAGTGTCTCTAGCACTGGATCAGGCCGCGGAAAAGATGTGGATACTGGTGACGACGACGTATTCATTGACGACGAGCAAGGTCGTGTTTTTAAAAGGCCGTTAGAATCATCCTTTGTGCAAGTTGGAAAGAGACACCGCGAGCAAAAAGACTCCTGCGATTCTGATGAATGCAACAACGAAGATAGGCACATCTTCGAGGAGTTAGTGTTCAATGCCGACGTGCAAACAGATAAAGCATTAACTGGAGATGACGCTGAGCTGTGGAAGCGTGCTATCATGGACGAGGTGAAGTCACATCTCGAATATGGAACTTGGAAAGTAGTGCCAAGGCCGGAAAACAAGAACGTCATCGGTACACGAACTGTACTCAAGGAAATAAATTAAATCCAGACGGTACAATCGAGCGCAGAAAGGCGCGCATCGTCGCACGAGGGTTTACTCAACGACCAGGATTTGATTACGACGATACATTTGCTCCGGTGGCAAGATTCGAGTCGATTAGAACTGCGATGGCATTAGCAGCAGGGTTGAATACCAAAGTTCAGCATTGGGATGTCAATACGGCATATTTGAACAGTGAGCTCAAGGAAGAGCTGTACATGGAACTGCCTGAGGGGCTAGCTGAGGCCGTGAATGACATCGTACGAACTGAAAGACGTGATTCGAAGACATACAAAGCAGCTATGGAGATGCAGAAAGCATTGAAGAAAAAGAACCAAGTATGCAGTTTGAAGAAGGCTATCTACGGGTTAAAGCAATCAGGGAAAATGTGGTACGACCATTTAACCAAAATTTTAAGAAAAATTGGATTGCAACCGACGGTATCAGACCCATGTTTATTCACTGCAAAGCACGAAAATAATATCATCGTAATTGCTGTCTGGATAGATGATATGTTGGTATTTGCGGACAATGAGGCGCTGCTGGATCACGTAAAACATGAAATAAATAAAGAAATAGGCATCAAAGACCTTGGAGAAGCCAAATATTTCTTAGGCATCGAAATTGATCAACAAAACGGGATCAAAATGGGACAAAGAGGATACGTTCTGGAAATTTTGAAGAAATTTGGAATGGATTCCTGTAACCCGGTGGAAATACCAGCGAGTCCAAGTACAAAAATCGAGGGAACAGCAGAAGACCAAGGAAAATCTTCAAATAATCATCCGTACAAAGAGCTGGTAGGCTCATTGATGTACTTGGCGGTATGTACGAGGCCGGATATAGCATACACCGTGAGTGTGCTCGCACAATTCAACGACAAATCATCCGATCATCACTGGGGTTCGGCTAAAAAGGTTTTGAGATACCTCAAAGGGACAGCCAATCATTCCCTGCATTTTGATGGAAATATCCGAAAATTGACAGGCTACGCTGATGCGAATTGGGGTGCATGTACACTGGACAGAAGGTCATACACAGGATACACCTTCTTGTTGGGGCGGCGCAGCCATAAGCTGGCAAGCCAGAAAACAAAAAACAGTGGCACAATCAACTGCCGAAGCCGAATACATGGCTCTGGGCGAGGCTGCAAAGGAATCAATATTCCTGAATCGTCTACTGGTTGAATTGGGAGCAACGGAGTCAATCGACGGCACAATTCTTTGCGACAATCAGAGTGCCAAAATGATGTCAGAAAATGCTATGTTTCACCCCCGGACAAAACATATATAGACATTCGTCATCACTTCATCCGAGAGAAAGTGCAAGAAGGCCAGATCAAGGTGGAACATATACCGACGGACGAAATGGTAGCCGATATTTTCACGAAATCACTACCATCAATCAAACACTGGCAACATTGTGGGACCTTGGGTCTGAAGTAACCGATCCACGCAGATATTGAGGAGGGGTGTTATAAATAATTGACAATACCCGCGTGTATTGGTGGTTCACACAGACACACACTACGTCAGCAAAGAAATCAACGTGCGCATGCGCCAACTTTTACAACAGCTGTTATAGATAAATATTATTATTATTCTTTTCCGTACGTCTTCCACGTGTTACATTGTCGGTGTGCTTAATGTGTATATTTGCTAATTAATAAACATTAACTTGATTATTAATCCTCTGACTATTTATTTACAACACGAACAATAGGAATCACGTCTTTTTTAACGATTGGAGCAGCCTTACGAACATAAGGAACAACATTTTTAACAAGTGGAATATATTCTCTAAAATCTAATAAATCTTTCAAAAGTCCACCATTTTTAAGTTCTTTTAACTGATTATACGAAAATTCTATTCTGGTTCCTTTATTGTTTTTCTTATGTATCCCGAGTTTATTGTATTGTCTATTTGTTAAAAATATCTTATCTTCGCTATTTTTTAGTTGATCTATTTTAAATTGAATACTAACAGGTATTTTCTTCTTAAAAGCGGATTTTATTTTTTCTTTCTGATTTTTGCTGAAATTTACGTTCACCTCCATTTATATAGTTAAATTTCAAGTTCTCTTCGATTCCCATTCCTAGTTTTCTCTTCAAAAACATTGCTCCAGCTGTTGGAAGCGCAACAAATCTTTCACCTAAACTAGCATCTTTTGATAAAAATCTATCCATTGCTTTATCTTGCAAAATTTTATCTGCTATATGTCTGGAATTTGTATCTCTATGTTTTGCATAAAAAATATCGTGTTCCATAGCAGCTTGATCTAATTTATTTATACCAGGATCTCCTCTTTTTAGTCTTTTTTTGAGTTTTGTGCCAGGCCCCAGATACTGATAAGTTGGTACGTGTAATTCAAAAGGTAAATTGTTGATAAAATCATTCAAATGCCCGCTACCTTCAATCATACATAAACTTATTGCCGGCAAAATTCGTTTTAAATATTTAATTCCATCAGGTTTTTCAAACAATACATCAAGTTTGTTTGAAATAAAATCTTTAATCGCTTTCTTTTCGTTCAAAAAATTGTTATTTCCAGCCTTTTCTTGAGCATAAATATAATTAATAATTCCATCAAGTTTTGTCAAATCGTCGATATATCAGTACTCAATCTTATTATCACTGTATTTTCTTACACCTGATCCTTCAATTCGTTTTTTCCCAAATTGGTTTAATTAATTTCATATATCTTTTTACCTCTACTTGACTTAGGTTTTTTAGTGGATGGATCATTATTTTTGTAAATTGAATCAGATTTCCATAAAATTTCAGTATAATTGTTCAAATCTTCTTCAGAATATAAATCGTCTTTTGGAACATCATTGTCTGTTAATAATCTCCACAATCCTTGAGTACCTTCATATATTTTTTCATTAATAATTATATCATTATGTTCAAAATTAACGGGTAAATTTCCAATCATAAAACTTTTCTTTTTTCTATCCCAATACAAACCAAATTTATCATCCTTTGCTCTAGGAAGGAATTTTATACCAATTTCACCAATTATTATATACGTTGTCCCAGGACTTATTGGTTCAACTATTATAGAATCTTCAATGTTTCGAGGTCTAAAAGGTGTTGAAGATGGTAATTTTGGCAATTCAAATTCTTCTACTTCAGATTCTGGAATTGAAATATCGGCAAATTGTCGTACAACTGGAACCAAATTCATCAAATTTTGATTATCGCTTAAAACTTTTTCAATTTTACCCTCAACATTTTTTATTGCAAAAGTTACAGGTTGATTAATTTTTTGAAGAAATTCTTGTTCTTTTTCATCAATTCTAATCTGTTCTTTAAATTCTTTGATTAATTTCTTTTCGATTTGATCAAGTTTTTTTTCTTCTTCAGAAGTAACATTCGCCATTTAATTAGAAAAGTTTTGAAACGTGGAAAGTAAAAACGTGAACGTGGAACGTAAAAACGTGAACGTGGAACGTACCTACTTTTTCTTTTTTATCAATTCGAATCTGTTCTTTAAATTCTTTGATTAATTTCTTTTCGATTTGATCAAGTTTTTCCGCTTCTTCAGAAGTTACGTTCACCATTTAATTAGAAAAATTTTGAAACGTAAACGTGGAACGTGGAACGTAAAACGTGAACGTGGAACGTAAAAACGTGAACGTAGAACGTAAAAACGTACGAGTACACGTTTATATTAGAAAATTTATTCAACTATTTACCATTTTTAGGCTTCAAAGTTAGATTAATTGTTAAAAGTCCATAGTCTTCTTTCCAAATTTTATCACATAACTCATTAAAGTGGTTAAAACTCATATCAGATCCCACATAATTGTTGTAAATCTTTCTCGAATAGTGATCGTCTTGCTTAAAAACACACAACATATTCAAATTATTTATAATAACTTGTTTATCAACCTTTGAAAAGCATTGGGAAAGATAGATACAAGATATGTTTTTGTGACGAAACATTATGAAATATTCCTTAATAACGTCCTGATTTTCCAAAATACAATCATCAAAAACCATTAACGAATTGGGTTTACATTCGCTTAACGGAACTATGTCCTCAGAAGCATTATAAAAATGTGATATTCCTTTGCTTAAGTTCTTCTCAATATTTTTGAATCTTTGTTGTAATTTTTTGTATGCGTCTTGTTCTAAAGATTTACTAAAAACATACAAATTGGAATAAGGAATCAACTTATTGTAGATGAAATTCAATAATAAAGTTGTTTTTCCACATCCACTTGAACCAACAATTAACAATCTGATTGGTTGATCTTTCTTATTTTCTTCTAACGTTTGAAGTTTTATCTGATCTTTTTGCTTTCAAAATTTCTCCATTTAAATAGCGAAAATGAAGCTGATCAAGTTGACTTCAGAAAGCTCTAAATTAGTTTTAAACTTGGAACATCCTATTCATTTAGAGGAAGAATCAAATTATTTCATCGGTTTAAGCGGTTTTTATTCTGACAATTTTGTAATAAATATTAGTGAAAGTTATCCTTATTGTATAGGATTTAGTGAGAAGAACATAACAAAATATTATGGTTTAAACAAAGGATATTATACCTTTGATCAAATAAAAAATTCCCTTAAAAATTATCTGAAAACATTCAAACAATCAGATAAATCTTTAAACTTTGACGAAAACAAGTTTGAAATGCAAAAAAATTATCTCTCTAATAAAATTCAAATAAAATCACCAGTAAGAATAATGTTTTCGGGAATTATAGTAGATTTATTAGGGTTTGTTCAAGAAACTATTGAGCTAAATCAGGTATATTTAGGAAATAAAACGCCAAAACTTAGACCGTTCGATGTAATTGAAGTGCACTGGAATCTCGTTGAACCTAGTTTTGAAAATCATACCGAACATTTACACAAAGAATCTGAAATTTTGTACAAATTTTCCCCAATTGTTGCTTATAGATCAAAAATCAGTAAAAAACCGAATGAAATCGATTATATTCCAATTAGAAAAAATATTAAAAGAATTCAAAAAATCGTTCTAACTATACAAGACTCTGAGGGAAATTTATTAAACAATGAGAGTAAAACAACAATATATTTAAGATTGTCGAAAGAATGATGAAGCAACGGACATGACTCAAGGGGGGAACGAATCGTTCTTACTTTCAAACTTTCAAAAAAAACACTGTTTTTATCAAAGAATCTGGACTTTACACTCAAAATAAAGTTGCTTCTTAAAAGTTTTTTTCTATCTAAATGGCGTCAGTTGTGAATCTACTCAAATTCAATAATAAGAAATTTTTAAAATTTTTGACGAACATAATGAATTTTTGTTTAAGGCGAAAGATGTTGCAGAGGGGTTAGAATATAAAGATACGAAGAAAGCAATTACAGAACATGTTAAGGAAAAGTAGAAAAAAAGCTTCGAAAGCATACATTCTGAAGGAAGGGGTGATTCGCCCCCGCCTTCAAACTTTCAAAAAAACACTGTTTTCATTAATGAAGCAGGCATATATTCTTTAATCTTAAAATCTAAAATGAAAATAGCAGAAATGTTTCAAGATTGGGTTTTAGAAGAAGTTTTGCCAAGTATTCGTAAATTTGGTGTGTACAAACTTGAAAACAAGATTAAATATTTAGAGGGCGAAGTTAAACACTTGCAAATCAAAGATGAAATAAAAACTGAAATAATCGCAAAACAAAGTGTAAAAAATTGACTTAATGAAACCAGACCTTGTTTGTAAAGATTTTGATAAGAAAAAACACCATGTTTTTGTATTAATTAAAAAGAATCACATGTGGGAATATCTTTATTACGTTATCAGAGCTCAAAAGAGAGAAATACCGAAAAGATTGAAAGAACTTGATATTGATTACCCAGAAATGGAAATTTTATTAAGACATGGAGATCCAAATAGTATAAATCTCCACAACCAAATGAAAGAATCTTTGAATATTTCATACAACGGAAATCATTTTACTACAAATATGGCAGAATCTCGACTGATTTATAGAATATCTAAATTACACGATGAAAATGTTTCTAAATTTTACTAAAAACTCTCGATTTATTATATTTTGTTTGTAAATGTTTAGCATAACTAGGTAACCATTGTAGAATTTTTTTCATATTCACAAGGCGTTTCGTTTTTATAACTTTCGCTGAAATTTTTTTAGCACAATCTTTGCAAAAAGCATCTTTTCTATCTTTACTATACTGCCAGTTATTAAATTCAGAAATATTTTTAATTTCTTTACAAAAGTAACACTTTTTCTCTTCTAAAGTTACTTTGTCCATTTTATCCTATAATTCATCATGATCCTTACAATAACAGTACAATCCGTCTTTTCTATTCTTTTCCTTATAAAATTCTTGACACTTTGTAAATTTCTTTTGAGACTCCATTTATATAGAAAAAATTATTACACGATGAAAATGTTACTAAATTTTATTAAAAACTCTTGACTTATGATATTTGGTTTGTAAATGTTTAGCATAATTGGGTAACCATTGAAGAACTCTTCCACATTCGCAATGAGTCGGTTTATTTTGACTTTCTCGGAAAATTCTTATAGCACAATCCTTACAAAAAGCGTGTTTTTTATCTTTTACTATAATGCCAGTTGTGAAATTCTGAAATATTCTTAATTTCTTTACAAACGCAACATTTTTTTCTCTTCTAACGTTAATTTTTCAATTTTTTCGTATAATTCTCTCTTATATTTACTACGAAAATCCTTACACATAGACCCTAATCCTTCTTTTTTATTCTTATTTTTATAAAAAGCTTCAAAATCTTTAAATTCTTGACACTGTGTACATTTCTTTTGAGACTCCATTTATATAGAAAAAATTACAGCTTTGACTTTCTCAATTCATATTCATAAAACTTTCAGGTTATTTATTCATTATTTAAATCTTTTATACCATAAGTTACAGGATCTGTGTTATTAATTTGATAAATCACAAGGATTTCTCTTGACCAATTGTTCTTATATTTGTTTGAAAATGCTTGTTTTTTACTAACAATTCTTACATGATTATTGACTTTAAATTTAGTTTTCGTGTGAATTTCTGGTGGTACATACTTAAAAACCGTCTCTAATAACTCCTTTTTAGCATCCTTATCCACGTCTTTGGGTTTCATTTTGATCGTGCTGTGAACTGTATCGTTATAATTGTTTACGATTTTTTGAAGAATATCGATCCATTTAAAGTTTTTATTAGCCTAATCTCAAAAATTACTTACATTCTCTCATTTTAAGTTCTGTTATATCTCTCTACAATACTTGATTTCTCTTTGTTTTCAGTATGATAAATCCTAATGTTGTATTTCCTAAAAACTTCGTTAAATTCTTTATTTTTAAACTCTAAACCCTTATCTGTATGAAGTAGGTTTAGAGGTTTGGGATTGATCCTTATGGCATATTTAACTATATCTTCGAAAGCTTTTGAAACATCCTTGCCGTTTTTTCTTTTGATAGCTCTTGACCAAGCATATTTTGAGAAAGTATCAGTAACATTTAACATATACTTAAATCCATCATTTTGATCTGAATAGTTAGACATTATAACTCTGCTGCCCATAAATCGTCAATTCCTAATGTTATAATTTTTCTCTTTTTAAAATTTTTTCGTACTGGTGCATGAATTTCTCTAGCTTCAATCTCGATTTCTTCCTTATTCTTAGATTCTTTCTTTACCTGTTTTTCATAATGATTCTTTATAAATTTACTCTTATTTATCTTAAATTTTGAACATTTTTGCTGCAATTCTATATAATCGTTCTGAGTTTGAACAATTTTAGAATTTATATTTTTCGTTTTTTCTTACATTTTTGGCAGTGAATTAAATCATATTCCATTTACATATCAAAGTTTCTAAGTTTATTTAATTCATCTAATATATTAGATTTCGCTTCATAGCCATACGGTACTGTATCGATCTTATTTTCTAGGACAATTCTCTTATCATCTTTAGCGTTCAGTGCTAACTTGTTTATGGTAACTGTGTACAACTCATGTTTGTAGCTTCTAATACAAGTCATCTCTCTAAATTCTTCTTTACCTTCGAACAAACATCTCTTCAAGTGTTCGATATTTATTGTTTTATTTACAACGCTTCTCTTAATTCCTTTACATTTTACTGGATTTTTTTTTCTAGATACTTGTATGAGTACATTTTGTATGTACTGTCTGTATCCATGTAACCACAGATATCTGGGTCAAACTTCTTTAATTTATCGTAATAAAACTCATATATTAACAATTTTGATAGGTCAAGAACTGAAAATCCTATGTAGATCGGTTTGATAAATTTAAACTTTTGTTTGTACATGTGACTCGCTATGCAGTTGTCGTCAAAGATATTAAAGCATTTGAAGTTTTTTTCTTGGCCTGTTTCATTGAAAGTTTCTTCATTTCCTAGTTTGATATCACATCTATTTATCACATTTTCCATAGATTTTCCAAAAACAGAGTTGTTCATGAGCTTATAAAAGTCCTTTTTCGAAGTCACTTGTAGCTTTGGTTCTCATGTTTGAGTTAAAATCAATGTGATGTGATTGAGGCAAATCCTAGTGATGTTCATGTAAATTGTTGGATATCCTAGATCAACTTCGAGAATATAGCCATAATCTTCGTCGCCAGTGAGTTCCAAAATTGTTTCTTGCCACTCTTTTGTATATGTTTTAGGATTCATCCACTTGATATCACTAAACGGCAGTTTTTGCATAAGACCATAACCATAAAGATTATTGCCTTCGACGTACAACAGATAATTTTCAGGTGTTGTCTTATCGAAATCTTTCAAATATTTGTTATTTGCTTTAACATATCGCTTAATACATTGAGAAATGCCTCCACGAATACCTTTTTCAATCATTAAATACATATTATAATCACTAATCAATTTTAATTCTATTTTCGTTAATTTTAACGTAGCATCCCATGCGAGACTTGGAGCTGTTAGATAATGTGCCGGATCAAGTTTGTAACAATTTAGACAAATGTTTCTGAAATTTTCAAATATATCAGCGAGCAATAGTTCATCTTGGATATTGTACAAATCAGAGTAATTTCCAAGATTATTATCTTTTAATTTGTTCCACGCTCAAATAATGTTGAAAATCTTTCTCAGATATGCTCTCATCTGTCAAAAGTGAATAGAAATCTTCAATTTTCAGCTCTTCTGTGTAATCAAGTTTTTCAATACTATCGATAAAGTCGTAAGGAAATATGCCTTTTCCAGATAGAATTTTAAAGATTTCTTCTTCGTCATTTGGTTGTCTTTCTAGAATTGCGTTCAATATTCGCCCGTCTTGTAAAAAATGATTTGTATGTTTGAAGTCTTCTTTCTTGAGGTTTTTAGCTAAGTTTTCTGTAAATGACGCCATGAACCTAAATGTATCTACGAAAGAAAACTTGATAAATTTTCTAGGTTTATCATCTGGAAACTCATAGCCATATCCTGAATTTACCGAATAATTTATATATTTTTCATCTGTGTTTGCAATCAAATCAACGTTTCCATATTGTCTACCCAATTCCTTTATGTACAAATGAGTATCGTAATTTGACATATTGTGACAGAAAGCTGGGATGTTCTGGGGAAATTTCAAATTCAGATTACAACATGAATGAGCTGCGCCTCGAAATTTACCTGTTAAATGACAATGATCTCTTACTTTTAATCTTTTTTCACCATCAAAACCTTCTGTTTCACAGATATGACAAACGTTTGAATTTTGATACAAAATTTCTTCTTCTTCAGTTAGTTTCATAGGTTTCATATTCTTCGAATTATATTTTTTCGCTATGTATTTCGATAATTTATTAAGCTCTTCAAACAATTGTTTTGGAACATTTGGCCAATCTTCTTCATTTTTGGCTCGATAAAAATATCGGTTTATACATGCGATTGGTCACATTAGACACTAAATATAGAGTAAAACCATAAGGAATGTGCTTCTGAATCTTGGTTGTAGTCGATCTTTGTGGATTGTTCTTGCATGTCTGAATTTTTTCTAATATGCTCTCAAAATCCATATAAATAACGTACGGATGGCTAAACTTCTTTTGATAATTTGTAAATTTAGTTGTTTGACCTAAAAACGGCATAATTGGCTTACAAACTTCATGTTGCTTGTAAATTTCTAAATGATCTGTTAAATCTCCACATTTGTAGAAATGGCTTAAACATCTTCTACAAAGAAATTTTTTATGTTCGTGTTTAGATTACTGAGAACTCACTAATCTATTTAGATCAGTTATCAAAACATAATGAGATTTATCTTCTTGTTTAACATACAATAAATCGATTTCTAACTCGGCGTTTATAAACTTGGGAAATTTGTAATGGAACAATGTTGAGTTTGTCATCATAACTGTAGATATTTATAGACATTTTTGGATATTTGTAACTGTATATATTTCAAAGACATTGGATACTCAAAGCCCGAAAATATCTCGTCATTTAAAAATTTTTCATATTGTTTTGATGTTTCAACATGAGTCTCGGGTTTTTCAATAGCACATCGGATAGAATAAATAAAGCAATAGTCATATTTATTTTTTATATTTATACAAGCTTTCTTATCTTTGATTTTCTTTGATAAATCGATATATGATCCGGCATTCATCATTTCGTGTTTGTTAAGGCTCAATACTAGTTGTATGCAGCTTTTAAATGTCCATCCAGAACCTCTATTTGGATGATTTGTCTGTTCTCGATGTGTTAATTTATTAAATTGCTTAGTAATAAAGTCGTTTACGTCAAAGATTTCATCTGCTTTTATAGTAAAGTACATTGGGCACGTTTGTGTTTCACCGTTTACTAAAGTTCTTTCGTATTCACATTCCAAAGAGAGATATCCTTTCATATTTTTAACATTTTCTTGAAATTTCACGATTAAACTTTTATTTTTTGGCCGCATAATTGAAATATATTTGTAAATTGACATGAAATTGTCGTTTCAAGTTTGTTAAAATGTAGGCCTATTGCTTGAAAAGACCGTGTATTGAGGATAAAACTTCTACATCAATGATATTTTTAGGTTTTTCGTTAAGAGTTTCACCTATTTGCTCGATGATTTCTGACTTAGTTTTTATCGTTTGTTTCAATGGAAAGTTTTTCCGCGATTGAATGATTTTTTTCGTTAGATTTAAGTCTTTCTTTTCAACTTTGAAATTTCTCTTTAATTGCCTTAATTTCTCAATATTAAACATCTTTTCGTGATCGATAATTTGGTTTTCTTTAGCCCATTGTCTTAAATAATTTAGCTCCTTTTCATAAATTTCTTTATTTTGGCATGGATTTTGGAGTCATAATGTCGATCATAGTTTTTTCTTAAAATTTCTTTTTTGCAGAACGGACATGATATTTTATCGCGCTCCATTTATATTTAAAAAATTTTAGTGTGTCAAGTTTCACTATTTAGTAAAAATATATTTTTATTAAGGAAAAGTTATCAACTTTTAAGCTTAAAGTTGGAAATAATTTGAGATAATTCAGTAGATTTGTAGAATTTTTCAAAAAAACTATAATACTAGTGTGTATGGACCTTAAAAAACCTCGATTTTAACCCAAAAAACTGTGATTTTGACTCCACATTGATTGATTTTACTAGACAGCTCAAGAAAGTAGAAGCAAACAGCTATAGATTCGGTAATTTTTTATTCGTGAGTTACAGTTTGATTTTACAGATTCGTTTATTGTCCTTTAAACAGTATTTTCCATTACTGTTTGATTTTACAGATTCGTTTATTGTCCTTTAAACAGTATTTTCCATTACTGTTTGATTTTACAGATTCGTTTATTGTCCTTTAAACAATATTTTCCATTGATTTACTGTTGGCTCCGAAAGTGGTCTAGAAACGCCATATTACTATCTACATATATGACCTAATAAAAGTCCCTGATAGGGTATTTTCTATTGTACTTAAATTGCTTGAATATGCTACTTGCGTGTTTACGATTACGAATAACTTACATAAATACGAACTGTATTGATTTGTTCTGCAGTGACGTTTACTCAGCTTATAATAAGATGTTAATCCATCCAGTGACACAATGCAAATCAGCAGCGCAACTGTTTGGGGAAGCTGTAGAGAAACGAAGACCTACTCTAAATCGCCTTTATATAGTTGGATTACAGTTATTTGGCTAACAGTACCTTTTACCCCAGCTCACATTGTTGTTGTTCTCTCTCAACAGTGTGCTTCCAGAAGTTTAATAAATATATGTTTAAAATGTATTACAAAATGTCTACGTTTAAGTTAATTCCTAAACAGAAACCATTGCAGCAGTTCCATACATATTCAAAATTGTCCGGCAGTTCTGTTTAAAATTTCAAGCCTAAAATAGATAACAATCAGAATACAAGTAGGGAGGTTTGTAATAACGAAGATATAACACAGCATAACTACAGTGAAGACGATGATCATGATAAGAAAGTGGACTTAGTGTTTATTGCTAAATACTTACAGTGCGACAAAGACATTGCTGATTATCTAGACTATCTTAATCGACCGGTTAATATAAGTGACAACTACGTAGAATTATGTCAACACCATTATGAGCTCGATTACTACGTTGAGAATCAAGTCCCCCGGGAAAACAGTCTACATCATCGATACCAAGGAGGGATGACATTGATAACAAGAAATTGGCTGATCGTAAAGGGTTCAGGGCTATAAATAGTTCGTCTCATAGTGAGTATCATACACTAGAAGAGTTTACCTCTACTCCTAACAAAAGTGAAGCTACCATGTCTGTACTGGAAACCACGAATTAGTTTGATGTTCATAGACCTCTCACACAGAGCCAAATCAAGATTGACCACAACCTAAATCAAGAGGGTTCCAAGGATGTTAAACAAAAAATAAAGAGAAACCTAAATTTCTTGATGGAACTTCGTAAAAAGAAGGCAGGTATTTACTGAAACATTTCTTTGCATTCAGACCACCCAAAAAGAACCAGAGTGGAAGAAGAAGGAACCGGTTAGTGCCGGGAGAGGAACTCATGGAAGGTCCGACGAGACCAACTTTTCGCAATTTTGAAAAGTATAATTCTTCAGGATATATTTTCTCTTATGTTTGAAGTGGGTGAAATAAAGTGTGAAGTGCTACAGTAAGTAATAGAGCATAATAAATTTTAGAATATTAAACTTTTAAATTAATAATCCTAGTAGTTTTCATTTCAAGTACATCTATCCAATGTGGTTCTGTGTTTCCCTTATTAGTTATTGATTGCAATGATAAATTACACAATTGTATACATATTTGTTTTGAATTCGTTGTTTAACTTACAGATTCATAAAAGAGAGCTTGGCATAAATAATATTCATGTTATTGCGGTTTTCGCTCATGGAAGATCGCAATTATACGGAATTCTACGTAATAATTTTGTAATTATGCTATCCAAACTAACATATTGTGAAGACTATAGAAATCGCTGTAAAAGGGCTACAGAATATTTATAAAATAAATTGTTTGTTATTAAATTTCTTGATAATTTCTGAGATCTAATTCTTTTCTATGATGTTCCAAGTATTATGTTATAAATGTATTAATCAAAACGAATATTTATTTATTGGAATTTACATGTTGTAGTAAAACGATATGTATATTAAAGAATTCTTACTCCAATTCTTATTCCAAGCTACAATTTTATAGTAGGCCTATTATTATCATGCCAGTATCATATTTTGCGAGCAATGTGAATTACTGAATATAAATAATTTTATAACTATTTTGAAATAAAAATTAATAAGATTTACTATATTTAAATATTTTCTGTAATTATTAATTCCAGAATGTTGTATATTAGGTCTGTAAAATTACAAATAAGATTTGATTGATCATAATTGTTCCTAAATACAGAAAAAAATACTAAATGAGTTTGTCAGGAAATAGAATAAATCTCTAAGTGTAAGAACTGTTTCTGGCTTTTGAGAGTGAGGAGCTGAAATAAAACTTAATATCAAGCTACGAAATCAGAATTACCATGGGTAAAAAATGTCAATGAGCCACCCAAAAATTTACAAATTCTCCATCTACAATATGTATTATGTCATTATAAGTACCACATCAAAAACATGTACATTCTATTAAATATTTAGAATTTTTTTAATTAGTTTTAGTACAGGATTTCATATTTTTACATCTAACCACATATTTTATTGAATACCATTATCAGTACACGATACATTTTACTTCTTTCAGGTGTTTAGCTTTTATACTTCCACTTACAATTTTCCCATTATCAATATATGAATCTGTACGTAAAGTATATGAAAACACAATAAAAATATTCCCAATCGAAATTAATAAATAAATAACAGACCATTAGTAATATCTATAATTGTATTTATTAACATACGGTAACATGAGGATTGAGCCTGATACAATGAGGCCTAATCTTTTATAATTGGAAGTATCAAATACATTTAGGTTAGGATAAGTGCACTAAATATTACTCCGCTTGGTATTATATAACCAAACTCATCAAGGCTCTCAGACCCAAGTGCACAGTTGAGGCAAATGAGTTTACAGAGTGTCTGTAGTCGCTTCTCTGTAGCCAATAACTTGTTCAAGAAACATTTCCATTATAAAGTTCAAAGCTTTCAGTGGTGTTGAAAGAATGTAATTTGTAGAATTATTACCTCTAGAATATAACAGAGCGAATTATTTGTCGTTTGTTATCTACCAGATGTGGACACTTCAAGTATTTTATTAAATTAAATGCTCGTGTCTTGATCAGTGTGTAATCTTGCTTCAATGTTTTTCCACAGTTATGTTCCATAACATCCATAAATGATATTTGTATGTGTTCATATACTATATTCTGTTTTAGTTATAAAACCTTTACCCATGTTTATAATATGAGGAACTCCCTCTAAAAATAGTATTAATAAATATTATTTCCTATAAACAAAAAGGAGTAAATTAAAACTATTTTTAAAAAGTAACTTGTAAAAATTAAAATAAACTAGGTGTACATAACACGAATTTAAAATCTTTATGTACTTATTTAGAAGAAAGGATTTAATAATCTACCTAAAATATATAATATGATAATGTGGTGGATAATGTAAATATTATTTACGCTTGTGTGTGTGTGTGTGTGTGTGTGTGTGTGTGTGTGTGTGTTTTATACATATTGTGTATACATACATAAATATACATAATTTGTTCATCGCAGTACATTGAATTATTCGGTAGCATTTTAAATTCTTTTATTACCTGATGTAGGTTATAGAAGAGATAATAATGAGTATTGGATAGTAATAAAGGAGATATATATTGGAAATTTTATACTTGTATCATAATTGGATAATAAAAGTAAAGAATTAATTGTTTTAGGTTATTATAACGTTTTGCGCAGATTACTGTTAATATAAAATTGTGCCTACATTCGTAAATGCAAAACGGTTACTTTTTGTACGTATATAAATGAAATCAGCCAACTATGCAGTTACAAAATTATCCAATAGCACTTTGTGTAAAATAAATATTTATCAATTCCTCAACAAATTGTGGTGCCACTTAATTCATTTGCAATTCAAAAATCTTAAGAAAGCGAGACTTAGGGGTTAACATTTTTAATAAGAAAACAAATATAATATCGTAACAGCTGTGAACAGCACTTGAAACTAGAAAAGTTTTACTACAATCAATTCATCATATTAAGTCATAAATTTGTCATTATATTAGGCCCAAGTAATAGGTGATAAATTACTAAATTTTGTTAATTCTACTTAAAGAAATATTGGTAGTATATGTAAAAAAAGTATTTGCGTTATTTTTTTTTTTTTTGGGAAAGACAGGAAACAGTACATTGAGAGGGGGAGTTGATCATGAAAGTACGTTTGTAACGATACGGAAAATCGTTATCGCTGTTAAGGGGTGCGTCATTGCAGCTCCTTAGGAACTACTTATTCATACTTTTGGCGTCATTTTGATGTAAACCGCCAGTTCTGGGTATGTAAAGTTACTATAATCACTTTGTTTACATATTTCTTTACTCTACAATTGTCTCATAGTCGTCATCTGGGAAGCCGTGGCTCATAGAAATCACATGAAGTGAACTCAACCATTACGTAACTCATTACAATGATACACATAGTGCTCTGATTTGTAAAATAAACCTACCTATATCAGAATTATGTATATTAATCGTTACTAATAAACTTGGAACTAGTTTCATATAGTTCATTTGATGTACTGCACAGTATTTGACGACTAGTGTTTCGGCAATGTCCAATTTTATTTAATATTCACTGCATATTTAATTCCACTAGTGGAACAAGAATTGACTTAGCCAAAGTATGCATGTCTTTAATGAAGTTGTCAAAGACCAAAACTAAATGTTATATTTTTTATAAAATGAGAATTTGAAATAGTATGTTACTTTTTGTAGTAACTTGATCTATAAATAGAAAGGTTATTTAAATCTTGATCGTCATTTAAGCTTTATCCTCATTCATTAATTATTATTCTTCAAGATATTGTTTTTGCTTACAGCATTCCATGGCTGGATTTATGGGAACTCTTAATCATACTACTATGTAATGAAAAATTCACTGTGGAATATAGAACATTACACGTAAGAGTCTAGATGGATACTACCACAGAAAAATAAAATGATAACGATCAAACGCACCCTCGTTAGCAGCCCGTTAGTCGTACCGACAAGCAGTTGTGCTGGAACCACAGAGTCATTAGCAGCTTTACCCGACATCGCCCAGTTCTCCCCATCCACATTCTGTTTCCTCCGGCCTTAATATTGTTACCTGTTTAATAATTTATTTTACCTAAATACCTATTTTCCTTGGGGCATTCTATGCACAACGAACAAATATCAGAAACAAATTTTTTTCTGATATTGCTATTGAATAGGTGTATTCATATTAGGTATTGAGCCAAAAAATACCCCAAACCTTAATTTTTACCTTAAACCCTTTCCTAAGTACAGGTATGTAACGTTCGTAAGTACTGACAAATAGAACATAGACAGGCGTTTGAAAATTGTTATAGTAGCTCTCTTATTGACATCAAGAACTGTGTGATGAGAGGTAGCTTTGAATCTTTTCCAGTGAAATATAAAATAATATGGGTTATAGTAAAAATCTGTTTAAAATGAATATAAAAATTGTATTGAACTTTTTTAATAAGTATTTTTTTTAACTTAATAATTTTCTTATGATAAATTAATACTGTTTTAAACAACATATTAAAATAAAAATATTCCATGTTTTTCGGTTTATGGTTTTTAGTCTTAATTTAAAACCTGTTTTGTCAAGTAGACTTTTATAACTGTATATTAGTAGTCATATTTAAAAAAAATATAAATATGTAAAAAGTACAGAATTCTAAGTGTGCCAATAAATATATTTCAATAAATGTATTGCTACTGTAAATTGAGTAAAAGAAAAGAGGCGAATAATAATTGTTTCGCCGTTATGTATGATATTCTTAAAAATAATATAAACAAAAATGTTTTATATAAACAAACTTCTCTGTAAAATGTGAATTTTATATTACTTATTTCAAAATATGTACGGAGGAAACAAATAATCTTTCCTAAAACCAGAGCCAGATTAGTATCAGCAATTTATTTAAACAAATATCATGATGTGTTGTCAGTGTACTTGGTAGAGATTGTATAGTCAGCTAAATTGACTAATACACAATTGCATATTTTTGAAATGATGCTGTTGCCTATGCATGCTGAATCACAGACCTTCTGGTGGGTGAATACTATGTGGGTGATTCACTTGAGTGTTGCTGCTGATGAGCACCAACTCGGAGACAAGTATTCCTGCGATTATTTACTCTTTACAAGAACATGTCTAACTAAACAAACTGCCTGACACCTTGTCTTGATAAACAGAGTGATTTGTCTCTCTGTCAGATATGCGTTGATGCAGATGAGCGCTAACTTGGAGACAGTTACTGTGGTGAGTGTTTATTCACTACTGTATTTTTGAAACTGAAGTAACAGTTCAGTGCATCATCTCAATAGGCAGTGATTTGTCTCTCTGTCAGATGTGCTTTATTGCGGATGAGAACTAACTTGGAGACAGTTACACTCCGTAGAGTAATTATAAGTACGAGGTGAAACAGAT
Source organism: Homalodisca vitripennis (assembly GCF_021130785.1). Lineage (NCBI taxonomy): Eukaryota > Metazoa > Arthropoda > Insecta > Hemiptera > Cicadellidae > Homalodisca > Homalodisca vitripennis. The sequence goes on from NW_025779837.1 coordinate 50,672, forward strand.
GTAACAGTCTGGCAAACTCATCTCGGTATGTATTGTATTTACTCCTATGTCTGACTTAAGTCTGTTTCACATTTTTGCTCCTTCTGTTAAGTACCAACTCAGGAACAAGTACTCCTGTGCTTAATTACTCTTTACACTTAAGTCATTGTTTAAGTACTGGAACAACCTGAAAAATCTCTTGACACCATCTCCGAGCTTTTTTCAGATGTTTTCTGCTTCCTATGAACGCTCACTCAACTCTCTATATGTATTTGTGCAGCAATTTTATTAAATGTTTGTGTTAAAATGTGGAAAAGTATGACATGAGTAAAATTAAATATGTTTTTAATTAATTACAAATAAATAATAAATAATGAGATTTTCTAAGTTAGTTAAATTACTTCATTTCAGTAATATGGGACCACCTAATTTTTATAGTTCTGTCCATACGAAAATCTTTATATTGTACTTATTGAAAAATCTATATTATCGAATAATATGAAACAGAGCTCTGAATTATATAATAATTAGAGAGAATTGTTAAATTAAAAATATAGAATTGAATCTTCTATAGAATTAAATAGTAAGATAAATAAAATAAAAATTACATTATTTTGAGATTTTATCGTTATTTTAAAATAGTTTACGCTTGAAAATAAATAGTATATAAATTACTTACATAAGTAGAAAGAAACTATTGGAGCAAAAGTTAGTTAGTAAATATTCTGAAACATGTTTTATGATACATTTAAAATACTATTATATTATTCTATAAATTTATGTAATTAATTAACTAAATTATTACTATAGTAAACATTTTTAGATTCCTGTAAAATATAATTAATTCCTATAAACATTAAATATGAAAATTTGTAATAAAAGTAATAGTAATTTTTACAGAACAACGCCATAGTTGTTCATTGTTTGCATTCTAAATGATTTTATTACTATTAGTCTGGTTACTGTATATACCATGGAGCTTTTGAGAAAATAAATTTTTCCAGGGTATATACCAACTAGGTTCAATAAGAAGAAGTTGTAAGCGTCCATACTTAACACTATCATAGAATCAATAGTTTCCCACCACAGTTACGCTATTTTTAGAAAACCGGGTTAGTTCACTTAACTCTATATTTATTAGACTATGTGTATGTAATGTCAATACGATGTAAAAAGTTCATTTAACATTCTTCTGAGCTGACTTTTTGTCTCTTCAAACGAACATAATGTGAGATTGAAGATGTCAAGTCCATACACACGTTACTTTCCAGATCTACAATAAGAGGAAAAGGAAATAGACCTACACTTATAATTCATATCTCAATTCAGTTGACGTAGAAGAGGTTTTACGGTACTGTTTGTCTTTATTTAACATGTGGCACCCACAAAGCCTTCTCACAGTTGTTCTGTTGGAAATGGCGGCAATATACAAAACCTTGGTTGGTTTATATCACGAAGAAGTTGTCTAACCTGACTTAAAATTTTTTAACACTTTCACTGCCGCCTCCTAATTTTGACAACTTTCTTACACTGCCGCCCATTTTTAACGATTTTTAAATATATATAATTTTTTAACTAATTATAAGAAAACCATAGGACTTACATTTTTTTAAAGCTAAGTTCTTCCTCTTTCTACACAGATGCTCATGCATAAATATTTTCAAACAGAAAGTCTTGGTTGAAAACTTAAAAACATAACGTTTTTTGTAAAAAATAAAAAGTTGACCAAAAAACATCACCATGTACTAGTCTGTAGCATAATATATTTTTTATTATTTTTTTCTGTATTTAGAATTGTCATTACTAACACTATAGCTACACATGTTTACAATTAAAATTTACTTATGCTGAAATATTTTTTTTAGTGTGGAAAGTCTTGAATAATAAAAAATAAAAATAAAAAATAAATAAAATAAAATAAACAATAAACTGTAAAATTCTGTAATAAACCAATTATTTACAAAACACAAGAATAAATGTTTTTATTACTAATTTGCTTATATTTGTTATTTGAGTAAAAATACAATGTCAACAAACTTACTTGCATCTCCAAGAAGTCCATCAGTAGTAAAATCGGGATCATTATCTGTGTCATCTTGGAATAAATCATCACTTTCACTGTCACTTGAACATCTGAGTAACTCTTCTAGAACTTGATTGTCTTCAATACTGTTACGATTCATTGTATTTACTCACAAAACAATCATAAACAAACGTAATAGCAAGCAAAACAATAACGACGCAGACGACGAAACTACGGTAGCAGAACGACAACAAATAGCCGACGCCCGACGCGAAGCGGTAAACAAACCACTTTTTTTCCGATGTTACAGATGACTGCCAACAACATTTCATAGATTATAATACATAGAGTAAGAAACAAAAACATCGAATTAGCGAATGACTATCAATGCCGAATTTCATAGTCGTTTAAATGAGTTTTTATTACTGTAAAAGTCGGCGCCGTCAAATGACGTTGTCGGCAGTCTATAGAACTCCTTGCGCGACGTCAAATTACGTTGTCGGCAGTGAAAGTGTTAAGATTAATAATGGATTACTGGCCTTGTTCTGTAACTTGGATTGTGTGTGAATGTGTAATTAACAAACGGTAAATCTAAATAAACCATAAAATTAATTTTAAAATCATAAATTAAAATTCGTCCTTTCATTTATTTTGATAATCATAGAATATAATTTTATATTATGAATATATTTTACCTTTGCACAATGTAGTTAAAAGAATAAAATTAACTAGTTCTTTCATATGAAAAAGTAAATTAAATTCAGATATATTAAGATAGGAGGCGGTACCCCTATCTTTGTAATGTTAACATAGGTACCATTATCTCAGAAACTAATGGACCAATCAACCTAAATTTTTTTATACAACATATATAGGTATTTAAGCAACTACTGAGTTTTTTTGGTGCTTGTATCTTAAAAAATAAATTTTTTATGATTTTTTTTTCAAACCCATATTGAAATATCAAACTTGGAATTTAGAATATTTTTTTTAGGTACCTAATTATAATAGGAGGCATCTCAAAAAAACTCAGTAGGTGCCAAAATACCTATATAAATGTGTGTAAAAAGTTTCAAGTTGATTGTCCAAGTAGTTTCTGAGAAACGTGTACCTTTTGTGTGCAAAAACTGTAAAAAAGTAAATTTGCGGGAAATCGCAAAAAAAAAAAACGAATATAATGACCTATTTAGCTATGTTATATAATATTTTTACCTATATATGATATGTAATTGGTTTTTATAATTAAATGTGATCTTTATATTAATAGAATAGGCTATATATGCTTTTAATATTTAGAATTATCTATATTGGAAAATTTGTATATCAAAAGTAACGCGATGCGGGTTAGGCCTATAGTCATAACGGAGTGAAAGATAATACAAAAAAAATTAATTAGGCTATATTATTTCAAACATTTTTGAGTTTAGAATACATTTATAAGAGAAATAACAGAGAAAATTATGAAATAGAACTTATACCCAGCCACAAATAGAGTAAACAATAACAAAATTATAGAAAAAAACATGCAATTTATTTACCGTAGCATTAGTGCATTCCTGGATCATATGCAGGCTCCTCTTCAAAATCCTCCTCAATCCTTCTTTTTAAATTCCTGGTTTGTCTCCTTGCTTGTCTTTGAAAGTCACTTATCGCACAATTTGCTCGTCGCACTCGCTCATAGTCAAAACTTTTCATTGCGTCAATTGTCCTCTTGCAAGGTTCAATGCCTACTGCTCTAAGCATTTTGCATTTTGCTATGTTGCCATCATTAAAAGTAGAAATAGCATCATAAGCACCAAACTCAAGTGTGTTCAATGTCACAAAATCTTTTTTTGGCACTCTAGACCAGATGACATTATTGATGCTTTCATTGACATTCTGCGTCTTACCGTGTAAACATTTTCGAAGAAGGTCAGGATTTGCTAAAGCCTGAAAGATTGGTTTCAAGGCTAACATTATAGCTGAAGGAATGCTGTTCTTATGAGAATATGGCTCTTTAGTGTGCTTTGCCTTGTTGTATTTACACCATGTATTTTCTCCTGACGGGCAAAGGCCATGCTGAGGATTGTCGTCCGTCGAAAGTTTATGAAAATATATGGCCCAAACCGCTGCCTTCATGTTCTGTAGGTTATCAGTATTTTTCCTAATAGCATTTCCATAATAGGTTTGCAATTGATCAATTATGCCATCTGTTAGTCTATTCTTTCCACCTAGTTTGCCGCCATCAGAAAGTGTTACGCCTTTTGAGTCTCTTTTTAGTTTCCTTAGCCTAGACCCCATTCTCTTTTGAATATGGCCTATACACTCCAGTTTCTGTATTTCCACTTCACCATAAGGTTTACTGTCTGCAATAGTTTTTGAAACTATTTGTATCTCCATCACCTAAATACTCTAAGTACCTAACATTATACTTATTTACTGATCGGTGAAAAATAGCTAAGGCTCCAGCTGACTCCATACCTCCGCTCGAGCCTTGATAATTTGCCGAACAAATAGCCTCATGTTGTTGTTTGTCCAAACAATTACAAAATTTAGATAACACTTCTATGTCCATAACTTTTCCTGTGTCAACACTTGTACAAGTAACAATTCCGTTTAGAGAGCTAAAGCCACGCCGTTGCCAAGTGCCATCAATACCTACTTTTAAGTCGCGTTCGTTCTTACCTAAGGTTTTATTTTCCTCAACAGCCTCATCCACAGCAGTTTTCATGGATTCATCCATTACCTGTTTAGCCTTGTCTTTTAAAAATTTATTATATCGAAACGGTTTTGTTGGAGGTTGCGGAAGATTCATTACGCCACATAACATTTTGCCTGCAGCCATACCTTTCCCGATAGACCTCAGTCCATACACTAGTCTAATATTTACATCAAATAGAGTCTTTTTTTCTAAATTAATATTCCTAGAACTATTAAATTTATGTACATATTTACAATGGCAACAATAAATCTCCATCTCAAAAGCCAGGCCAAAATGTTGAGCAGCACGCACTTGTAAACCACTTTTCTTGCAATTTTTACAAAGTGATGAACTAAAAAGTTGATCTGATAAAATTTGCATGTTAATAATTTCATTGTCATAGTTTTCATCACAATTAAACATCTCATACTTATCTATGTTTATTTTCTTTGAAGAGCTTGACTGAGATTGTGTTGACATTTCAGGCCTAGGGGTAGACTCATCTTTTGACATCTCATTAGGGTTAGGACTGGCTGGTTTTCTTTTCCTACCACCAACTCCTTTACGGGGTTTAGCATAACTACTTTTAACACGAGGCATATTTATACATAAACAATCTTGTTAGCAATAATAAATATAAATTACTAACTAACACTCACTATATCACTTCACAAAGCACCAAAACACTAAGCAAAACAATAAACAAACAGTATAAAGTCAGAAGCAGAACTCAAAGCTGATGAAATAGAAGTTAGTTCAGGCCTGCCAACACAACAAAAGCAAATTATAGCACACAAAAATAAAAGGTCATATGTATAATAGTACATGTGTGAATAAACGCAAGCGCTGTCACAAATTTCTTCCTGAAACATGATGTAAGCATATTTTAAAACTTTTTTTCTGTAGGTTTACAATTTTCAAATATACATGTATTATATATCATTGTGTGCAGAAAAAGCCGCTTAACATTTTAAAAAAATAAAAAAAAAATGTGAAAAAAATATTTTTCTGGGGTACCGCCTCCCCTTAACAGAGTTCAAAATCTTGCTGATTTACTCTAGCAAGAATTTAGTCATATATTTATAATTTACTGTAAAACTATTTCGTAAAACTGTGAAGTAGCTTAAATTAGTATGTAAAAAACAATTTTTGTGAAATTACCATATGTAAGTTTAGTTCCTTTTTTATGAATAATAAAAATGTTTCTGACTGTTGATTAGTTACGTGTGGCTATACTTAGTATATTTTGAAATATAATACAAATAAATTATACCTTACAACACAAGACAATTCCAAGTTTAGTAGTTAAACGCAGCTCTCTCTTAAAAGAAAACGAGAACTTTTTAAAAATTTGTTACTCTAATCTGACGTGGGACATAAAAAACTAGAAAAATAAGAACGTTTAGTTATATTTTTACCAAGTTAAAATACTAAAATATTGGAAGATCAGGAAGATTAGTAATTTGTTACGAATATTCATTTGTACTATTATAAAACTATAAACAGGGGTGTTATGCCGGAAGCATCTACGGGACGAGCAGTTTATGGGATCAAAATGTTCTAAAGAGTGGACCCACTGTATGTATAAAAAACAATACGGTATTGTGTGAAGATATTAATTACTTTAATATATCGGTGATGGATGGTAGATTAAAGAGACTATGATTCCTTCCGGATATTTTAATCCGTAAATCTACTGGTTTTATTACATGTTATAAGGTTTTAGATACCAGACGTTTAAGAAAACATGTAAATGTGCTGTTGACATTAATGCCATTGCATGATTGTTCCTTCATTCAGTGAACTGTCTTGATATTTCAATGTTATTTCAATTTCAAAACTATAAGTATAATATCTTAAACAAATCAAGGGATTAGGAGAGCTTATGGGAGGAAAAAGCGCTTGTGCTGTCGAGGATCCGTAATCCTTTGGGACCCCAGCTCCGGAAAAAATCAGAGGAGATTTGCGTCACTTTAAATTGCTCTTATTATGCTTTAATAGATTAATAAACATAACAATCGCATAAATTTAATAAATAACTCCATGTAAATACATAGCTTTATTAATTAAAATTACAAAAAATAAATTACGATTTTTCATTACATCAAATTTAAAATAAAACGTGGTTTCGTACCTCAAACTTCTTATCAGATTATAAAGTGTCTATAATAGTTATATTGTTGCTATGTTTATAACACTTCAATAATACAGTTAGAATAAATGGTAGACATGCATTTATATTCGTATTCCAGTTTAATTATTCTATATATAAATAACTGCCTTATACCAATTATTTAACCCACCTATCTGAACATTTGCAAGACAAAATTTAAGCCTAAATATTACTCGTAGCGAGTAAACGCACCTGTCAGAGCAAACATCCTGTCAAACAGCATCTGGAATTTGCTTTCTGGCTAATTGATAAAATTAGGTTATAAGACGCTCACAGACCCTCTCACGCTAAAAGGTGTCTAAGGGTGAAGGGATTTCTGATGTTAAAAAAGGTTCGTTTATAGTTTATGTTTAATTTTTAACATATCTGAAATTGATTTAAATATTGAATAGTCTAATATATCTTTTGTGCTTTATTTGATTCACAATTTTGTATGGCTATTTCATATAGAATAGTATAAAGCATATATATATTGAGCATAAATCAATGTATTTTTGTGTTAATTTTAACAAAGCCTGTCACTCAATAAGTTAGAAATAAATTAATCTGTAACTGTGTTTCTGACTGTCTAATGTCTAAAGAACGAAATCATTTATAGGCTTGAAAACTGTGCATAGAGTTGTATTTCAGTGTGGATAAAATCAAGTTAAATGATTTTACTTGCCACTCAATGCGATTTCCATAAACTAATTTGAGACTATTACTTTGTAGACTAGAAACATTTCTATTTTTTCTGCCCAAAATACAATAATTTTTTTTTTTTTGTGGGATTGCATGTATTTCTGTCAATAAGATATATCCAGAATTAAATGAGTTACACACTTCAGTATTTTACATAAAATGTCATTGAAGCCTGGCGTACTCATATTTTGTTTACAAATTATATTATAATCTACACAATACCAAACACAGTTTTAATAGGTTATTAGAACTTTGAAGCGGACAGTTTTTTAGAGGAAACGTATTAAGTGATATATTACATGTTAGATGGTTCATGACATTAGTCAGAGTTTATTGGGGCATACCCGACCAATCTGAGTGCACTCTTTGTGAAACATATTAATTAAATCTCCCTCCTCTTTGTATTACATAAATACCTTTGCATTTTGTCCTTTTGTGTAACATAATACGAACCTTGTTTTTAATTTTCGTATATTAATATATTACTTGAAATATTAGTGATGTATTGTTTGATATACAAAGATATAGTTATCAATGAAAATTATAATATTAATAATAATTTATTTATTTCACAGCACGTCTCAGCTAACACTGCTTTAAAATGCCAATAATTATTAGTCAATTCCTAAAACTAAAAAAATACATAGTATTCTATAAAATTAATGTTTACATACGTTGACTTTATGTTACCTAATATTTTAATAAGACATAAATAACAAACAATACTTCACTAATTTATTAAAAACCGTTAAAAAAAACACTACTTGTATAACGAAACCAAGTTAATATAATAATAACTTTAATTAACTTTTAAAGCCAGTCCATGTAACATGTTTTAGGCTACATGAAATGTCATTGTATAATATAGATCCAAAGTAATAAAACCCTCTCTTTCCAGGTTCGAGGACGAACGTAAAGATAGGTAAGGCGTGCAGAACGCCCCTGATCCTCATCCTGAAACACAATTCGTTCACAGGTGCTCGGACTCTTTAACTGTCAAAGACTTAAAAATGCAGCAAATCCGAACCCTTCACATTGCATCTATCGGAATTAAGCTTGGCCATTGCACGATAAGCGGATACATCGTCGTGTTTTTCCAAATTGTGTTTTTTCCAACGCATTTTGAGTATGTTGCATTCACTTATGGTCTTATTTAAGAAGACCTTCTTCAGACTTTTACATTTCACCATTTCATTCAAACATGTTAATTGAATTCTGAAACTTTCTGCCGTTAAAAGAGGCAATCTGGCCTCCAATTAAGAGTAAAAAGAGTCTCTGTTGATATCACTTATCTCGTAATTAACCAGCTTACTTTAATTACAATTACTATTTCCTAAAATTATATTCTCTTTTTTGAACACTTAAAGTTGTTCCAACAATGTGTTATCAGGCTCTTAATAGTCTTTAATCAGAACGTACTCCTCATATTTATTCCTAAAGTTAGAATTTATATCCGTAATATTACTCTGAGCAGCCCCAAGACTATAATGTAATTTGCCAATTTTATTACTAAGGTCGTCACACAACTACACCTGTCATTGTGTTTCTGAAAAAATTTACGATATTTGAAATGTAAATTTGATAAAAAAGAAATAAACATTTACAACTCACAAGTAAACAACAAGAAACTATAATATAATGCCACCAAACTCATACTAACCTAAAAAATACCTATAGCAACCTCAGTCTAAGTTGGCAGTATTTACCAGCACCATGGAATCGCGTTGACCGGATTCTAGTCTAAACATGAGTTAGTTATAGAATCGTGACCAGGAAAATGAAAGAAGAAAACAGCTGATTTTATTTCATATATTGTGTAATATGGAAGTAAAAACTACTTCCTTTTTGATTCCAAATACATTCCGTCATGTTTATCAGCCCTACTAAAGTAAGTACGTATTACAATGCTTACGACATTCTTTTCCAATGTATATTGCTAATTCAATGGTAATTTCTTTTGTTATTAGATCAACTGTTTTAACCAAAACAGTTGTTCATTACTGTTTGACGATACTTTAAACAATTTCCCTTTTGGGTCAAACTAAGTATAAGCATTTATTCACATATATCTTTCTTTCTTATATTCATACCTAGCCAATTTTAAGGCTTAAAAGGGGGAAAATGCATGTCATATATATATGTTCTGTTTGATAGCTAATTTGATGAAACGCAAAGCAAATAATAAAGTACTGATGCTTGGATTATTGTCATTTTCATTGTTATTTAGTAATTTCAAAAAATGCATGTTTATTAAAAAATGGTTATAATGGGAATGTTCTGTTAAGAGTATTCCTTATTTTCACTGGCACATTCATGTATGTGACCTTAGTGGGATCTTTATCCGGGAAAATCTTCAACCACAGCAATATAAAGTATGGCTGCACTATAACGTAGAGTACAATAACGTACACCTGACCTTAAATGGACAATCAACCCGGAAATGGCTGACGTTCAAAGATTGTAAATGAATTATGACATACGAAACACATGTTTAATTGATTTAATTAACCTCGTAAAACTTTTATTGCACTTTAACTAGGATAATTAATTATACATTAGTTAAACATGCAGTAGTTTGTAACAAGGCAACAAGGAAACTATTACGAGACAATAGACCGCAGTGTTTTGTGACGGTGGCAGCTAATGTTTTTAGAAGAGTAGTTGATTTACAACACGACAACAGAAACTATTAAAATTTGTTTTTACTCGCCAGTTTTCTTTTGCTAATCATATTAAATAGTATAATTATTATATTTAAACCAATGCTTCGTGCTATAAATAAGAAGTTTTTTTTCCCGTAAATTGCTTCAAGTGAATGTTTTTGGACTCGCGGGATAATTGTAAATTAGTATAGGGACTTTAAAACTAGGATCCAAAACTGAAAAAAGTTTAGTACAATATATTATTGTATAATTTTTCTAATAAAAATTTGTATAGTATTAAAACTGCAAAATGCGTTTAGACTGAAAGCTCATTCTTTGTTCTGTTTAATGTTTTATGATATACAAAAATACATGGTACTTGAAGAAGACTATTATTTTACGACCTTTGATTCTTTTTTCTAGTTACCTTCGGAACTATATGAGATATATGCTATAAGGTATCAGTATTGTTACGAAACTGAACTTCATTTAATGCATGTAATTTTATAAAGCTATATTGAGACGTTAAATTTTTTTGCAATACTGATATTGTTTCTGTTATTAGGTTAAATTTGTATTTTTAATATCTTTAACACCCAGTAACTTTTAGAGGACGCCCTGTATGAGCTGATTATATAATAAAACCACTTATTAAATGATGGATGGCACGACATGACTATTTATTAGCTGGAAATGTTATAAAACAAAATGATTCCTCTTCAAAGGAAATTAAAAAATTGAGCTGGAATATAAGAACGCTTTTATAGACCCATCTTATTCTGTAAATGCTGTGCTGCTGTATTAAAGTTCCGTCACGTTCTGATTACACATACCACCGATTCTACTTCTAGTGTATTGTTTTGGTTCACTGTTCGGTTATTGTTATTGAAAGTCGTATATTAGAATTAAGAACACTATATTATCTAAAAATACAAACAGCTTGTGTTGCCCGTTAATCATTTTTTACTGTATAAAGCGTTAACTAATATAATAGTATTCGTATATAAAATAATCCCTGTAACTCTAAACTAAGGGATTTTTAATTTTATATGAACGCACGATATTATGTGATAAAATTTCACACGTTTTCAAATTAAACCTTTAAGGAATGTAATGGATTAGAACGTACCCATATTATAACTACCCAATGTGATAAATTTACAATGTATACAATCACAAGACAGTTAATTTCAGGGGGAGGCGGTAAGGTAAAAATTTTATAAAAAAAAATTGTTTTTATTATTTTATGTTGAAGAGAATTTAATTCTGAACAATTTGATATATAACGCATTTCTATTAAAATATGTTATCTGTTTGGAAAAATCTGAAAACAAATATGCAGACCTAGAAATGTTTTACATTACAATAATTCGCGCTGTGTCACACTTGTATTTTATACAACCAGTCTTTCTTTTGTTTGCTATT
>NW_025779838.1:0-56553 GCF_021130785.1 Homalodisca vitripennis
TATTTCACTAATAACATCTTAGTTGTTCTTTTTGACATAAGTTGGCTTCAAGACATGATTTTTATGTACTATAATATATTTTTCTTGTTTTGGGAAAACAAGGCAAACTCTACTCAGCACAGAAAGTACAAATCAGAGTAACAGAGTAATTACAATGGATATAAATATAAAGTTGTTTACCACAATTTTTTGCTATCGTGGGGCAACAACGCAAAGTCAACTGGACGTCTGAAGATAATATAATTCAATCAAACCCAAAGTACTCATAACACGTGCAAAGGCTAAAGAAATTGATTATACGAAAGCCCGCTGGTAAACTACTAGTATAATATAACAAAGCTTACAGTAAATAGCTTATATTTTAAGTAAACTAATAAACAATTAAAATATCCGTGAGATTATTAATGAATGTTTTTTTTTTATAAACTTGTAACCGATGTATTAAATAATATATTTCTGGGTAACTGGGAATTACGCGTGGGAAGGAGTACGTCCCAGATGAATTGATAAGGGCTGGGACTGTAACAAAAGATGGCTGCTATCGGGTCGAGGCGCGCATCGTCAGACGGGGCAGTATTTGAGATACGAAATTGAGTGGTGGGTGAAGGTTGACTTACCGTAGCCTACCATCTCAGTTCCCTCGGAAGTGATTGTAACGAGTAGAAGTAAGTAGTGCTTAGCAGTATATTAATCTTTTTTTGTTAATTGTCAACAACGAAACCAGCGGATGGCTATCCAGCAATATTTAATTTTTTGAGATTTATTAAAACTCTAACACTGAAGAATTTTTAAGTGTCTAAACACCGAAGAATAATTTTTAAAGTAAAGTAAAGTAAAATTAGTAACAAAATAAAATTGAATTTTTGAAGATAAATTAAAGTGAAGAATTGCCAGATCAGATTAGAAGTGATGGATAGTTTGAATTTTTGAAAAATTGAATAAAAGAGACAAGCGTTGTTAAGAACTCTTTTACCATTTTGGGAAGTGAAGAATATATTACAAGTTTGAATTGAAATTAAAAGTCATCAAAGACGTTTTTATCTTTAATTTTTAATGTCCAGTTATTATTTTTTTAAGAAGAAAGTTTTATTTTAGTTTTGAACTTTAATTTATTTCAGAAGATTTACTTTTTATTTTTAAACCTTCATCAAAAGTTTATTTTAAATTATCAAAGCTAACCCCACATATGCCACGATAAAAACGTACAAACTAAACAAAATAAATTTAATATTATTGCCATAATGTTAGGAGCTATGAATCATGTTACAATTCAAATCCGAAGGGAAAATGCACATCCAATATTATTTTTTATACAAATAATAAAAGGACGAACTGGATTGAGAGAATGGAAAAGAAAATATATTTGTTGATGAATTGTTGATAAAATTAACATTGAGTAATTACAAATTAGTGTTAAAATCAAATACGTTTAATTATTATTAAAATCAAATTTACTTTTTGTATACACTTTTATGGTGTGTCTTAGAAAAGATAAGCCTTTTCATTGAAAGACCTCACAAAAATAAAAAACCTTTTTTAAAGTATTATTTTTAAGTGTGATATAAATGTTAATTAAGTTCAATTGATAACGTTGTTTTATAAGAATTTAACAAATTAAGTAAGCAGTTTACCCGCGTCACCGCACACATTATATAATTAAAGAACCAGGAGACTATGAGCATGTTTATTTATATGGCCATTCCCTGTACAAGTCCTGAAATAAGTGATAGTCCACTGAACGAACTTGATTAAATTTTGTCATTAAGTAAAAGATGATCGGCTTTGAACCCTTAGGATGAGCGAAACGGTTTTTTTAATAATTACCCTGTCAAATCTCTATAAAATTATCTCTAATATCATGACTTTTCTTGAAAAAGTTATGAAAGCGAGTAGAAGTAAGAATTTAACTATTTTTAGACCAAACATGGATCAATTTTTTTTTTTTTTTCTCCAAAGTCTAGAGATAAACTAAAGTTCAAAGTTCACTTTACGCATAAATAAGTTTTAAATCTACTCAGTGTAACACATTGATATGTAATACAAATCCCAATAAAAAACATTCTTAACTAACCCTGTCAAAAAAAGAGGTTTATGGAACGAGTTGAGTAAGAAATTTAACTATTTATTAGACAAACATGGAAAACTCCTATGTCTTAGAGAAAAATCTAAAGTCAAATGTTTTACACTTTGACATAATAAGTAATAAGTCTAATCTACTCAAGTTTAACACTTGTTATAGTAATAAATGTACAACTTGGTAATGGGTACTCATAATTGTAAAGTGAAAACTTTGACATAACCGTCTTAGAAATGTGTATATACTTTTTAAACTTAATTATTACGACCTTTGATTGGAATTATTAAATATACCTGTACCTCATTCTCCTGAATAAGAAAAAAGGGGGTTTTACATCCTAGTAGGAGGACTTAGCCGAGAGGGGTTGTTAACTAATTAAAATAGTCCTAAAACTTGTTTAAATAAAGGACCCCTCTGTGAAATGCCTCGCTAAAAAATTTACCAGTAACGAATCGGACTAAGTGTTTGGTGGGTTGTTTAACCAATAGCAAAACAGGCCCCTATTTTATGAAAAACGACCTACAAGATATAGAATGTTTTTTAAAAACATGAAGTATATTCTCATCTCTAGATATAGGATTTACTGTAATATCAAAAAAGACTAAAGAATTAAAGGGAACTGTTGCCAAAGAACTACTATGGTTCTTGAAAAAAATCTTTACCTCAAATTTGACAGTTTTTTCATTATAAACCTAGAAAAGTCAAACACCAATGTCCTTTTTGAAAGTTTACATAGCTGAATTTTCTCGTAAATCGCTTTGAGATCCAAAAATTTTAAAATATAGTTATGTTTTATAACTCACTAAAAAAAAAATCAAAAAAATGATTTTAGCTAATTTTTAGTCATATTCCTAAATGGTGTTGGTAAAATTTTTATTCTAATCAGATTTGATTTGAAATTGATCGACCCAAAACTAAATGAATTTTATTTCAAGAGTATTGCTCCTTGAATGTGTAAAAAATGTTCAAAAACCTTTTTGTTTACAATTATTAATCTTATGATCTTGAAAAACTTCCATTACAGTTTTACTTTTTTACTGTTAAATTAAAAAAGTTTTTTATCTCTATTTACAACCAAGATACTAAAATCTTTTTATCTCGAACTTATTTCGTAAGATTTTTTTTGTGACAATAACACATGAAACACGGCTACAAAAGGTGATAACAGCGAGTGCTCGTATGATGAGAAAAGATGGAAAAAAGGGGCGACCAAGGAAAGGATAGCATGATATGAACACAGTAACGGTTGCAAGGGAGTTATAATCTATTTGTTATATCAGCCCCTTCAAACAATGGACCGCTTAAATAACCCATCTTGCAGGATGGACACTGTTTCATCGCAAACCCGTTATAAAGAAGATAAGTAGTCTATATTACCGCCTTTTGAATAGCGTAATGACTCTAGATTATTACCTTATCCCATATAAAGTTTAATATTTTGCTACATTTCAGCACAAACAAAAGTGAAACACCTTACAAACATACAACATTTGAACGTGAGCTTCGACTGTTTATTTGTGTTTCAATATAGTACTAAATTTTCCTTGGTTCCGTTTTTAACTATAAAAATACCTCTCCGTTATTATACCGCAAACATATCATTGCAAGCCTGTGGTTGTGTGAAATAAACTGTTGTTTTAAATTCACAATAGGATAGACGTGTGTTTTCTAAAGTTTTCTCGTTGAGAATAGGTCCATCGTATAGGGGTCAAACTTCTTGAAAATCGTAATAGTAAAATGTCCGTGATCTTCCATAACTGAACTTACGTATTAAATCTGCTCTTAAATACCATGATTAGTATTGATTGTACACAATTGCGCTTTACTATAAACACCCGTAATTATAGTTTAACTTTCTTGAAGAACTTAAAATAATGTAAGATAAATAATTGATATCGGTAATTTTATTCAATGTCAGTTCCCTTTGTATAACTTTTTAGATGTTTCAAAAACGGTCTGTCAGACTATTACAACCACGTTAAACCTCTATCCTTCCCATGTTAATTTTGCCAACTTTAATGTAGCCTTTTTCTCAAAAACTATAAAACAATGTGTCCTTGGAAATTTTTTTACACCCTTTTTGTACATATTTATAAACTTTTGTGTAATTAATTGGTTTAAAAAAAAAAAAAAAATAAAAAAAAATACAAAGTAGGAGATTATGTTAATTTTTTTTGAAAGTGTAAACAGACAATTTATTTTAAAAAAAAATATGTTTTTATAAGTTTTGTAAAAAATGCTTAGGTATAAATTTACAAACAGCCAAAAGTTTATAAAAATGTAGAAGGGCTACTAAGACAAAACACAACAAAAAAAACTGTATCTTAGATATCTTGTGTATGGATGCCTGAGAAAAATAGGTAACATACATAAAAAAAAAGTATAAAAACTTTCGGAAAACGTCAAAATAACAGAAAACAAAGTGAAATTTTTTTGACATTGCCTATTTAATTTTAATAACGATCTCCAGATGCAGATGATTGGTTTGGGGACTGGCCCCACTTCCTCAGCATACATACTCCTCCAGTATTCTTTTTTAGATAGTTATTTGTTTGACCTGTCTGGCTTTTTTTTAAATTTCTGCATTTAGTCGGATCCGCTACTCCATAAGGCCTGGTCATCAAAGGAGTTTTGGAATACTTTTGCTAGAGTGTTTTTCCAACTTGATAGGCCCAAATTATTCAGAAACCAAGCACTTGCTGTGTGTTTCCCTTTGTTGAAGTGCACTAACTGCAATCATAAGCACCCTCCCAGTTGAAAGTGTTTTTAGTTGAAAGCCCAAATGTTATTCTTTCCTTCGAGAATCTACGGTTTCCATACTACATTATTGAAGGATTCATTGGGGTTCTGCTGCTTGTTTCCATGCAACGCATTTTTTTTTTTAGTAAATCAGGTGCAAGCTAGATCCTTGTATATAGGCTTTACAACCTCCATGATAGCTTCAGGCAGAGTGAAAAATGTGAAGTATGGTCATATTTTTTCTTTATTATTTGCTGAAATTTACACCATGATGATTCTCCTTTAGGACACAGCCCATGGCTTGGTTTAATCGTGTATAGCAAACTTCAAAAAAAAATTTCAAGCATTTTATACTTATCATATATTTTTATAATTTATACATCATTTTAAACAGGAAAAAGAGTAGAATTATTTTAAATTATAACCTGGAAAAATTGTACTAATTTTTTCGATATTTTTTGGTGTGTACGGGTTCCCTTAAAGAAAGAAACACCTAAGGTCGGTAGTCGTATGCATCCACAATCATACTGCACAGCATAACCTTTAAGTTATATAAAATAAGCTTAATTTTATAGCAGCGAAACCAAAGAATCGTATAGGACTTACATTGCAGTCACGTGTAACAAACAGTCTTATGCTTATAAACAAGTTCGTTATCTATTTATGTTATTCCTGTAAATATATAAAACCGGTGTATTTGGTAAGAGTTAAATTCACAGACCTGTACCGTTACAAAACCCAGGGGCTTTGTATAAACGAATGGAGGATTGCAGGTGTGTTGTCAACTTTGACATTGATCCTGACGGCCTACCATCAGTCCAGTGGGATGTGTTAGAAGCCGTTTGTTCACCACGAAAAGATTAAAGCTTCCTGAGTTAAACAACAGAGCTTTCCTGAATCGAGTTTGGCCTAAATATTTTTCAGATGTGTTTTGTGTAGAGAAGAAGTTAAATTAGCAATAAAAGAGATAAAAAAGTCTATTACGGTCTGTATCAACGGGCATTTTCTTAAATATGTTAAGAGCTGTGAGTGCCTTTTAATTTTTGGAGCGTGTAACCCATTTAATCAATACATTTTCTTAAAAACCGGAAATTTAACGTTACAAAATATAAATCCAGTATTTTTCATAATACACTATGGTCTCCTAAATTTCAGTGACTCACATAAAATACTACACAGGTGCCTTTGGTAGACTTCTGTGAGAGGTATGTAATGGATAAAAAGATAATGCTTCCAGGTTTGCAAACGTTCAGATCATGCAATCACATATTGTCAGTGTTTTAACTACTGTTTACCCTGAATACGAAAATATTATCACAGGCGGAGTACTTTTAGGAATTCAAAAACTGCATAATTCGGCCGTTATATACATTTTTCGCCTGAATTAGCAGGAATATTCCCTTTAGAGGGATAGTTGGTTTGGAGTCAATTGAGGAGGTATGCAGAAACTTTTGAAGGTTTTAGAACTTGCATGCATTATACCTACGTAGTTTTTATTTCAGTTTCTATATTTTCCTTGCTTTAGAAAAACTCACAGCCTTTTAAATGTGTTATTATTTTGTTATAGTTCGTAGGTTGTAATGTATGTTATTGTTATTTACTTTTTAAGTACTTTGTAGGAATATAGAATTTGAAGCAAGTCATTGTGATATAGGCTACAACTAAGTAATGAGTATCGCTTAGTAAAAAAAGGCAATTTTATTTATTTATTTTAAATTAAAAAGTTTTAGATAAACTCCATACACATGGTGTAATACACAATACATTTGAAGTAAAGTATATATGTTAAAATGATAGTTTGAAATATTTTTACCTCTTATATCATTTATTTTACAATTTTATTTGTAACATATACCTCTTTCCTCGACTATGTACTATTTGTGATGTGGACGATAAAGGCCAATAGATATTGGCTTTTTGAATATGATGGGCATTTTGAATAAACCCCTATAGGAAACCCTGCCTCGGTCGACTTTCCTTAGTTATGGATTTGGTCAGTGTATGTTCATTTAACTCCAATAGTAAAATTCTACAAAATCAATTCATACTCTGCTATTAGTAGTTATGTTGTCTTTTAAACACTAGAAAACTTCCAGCGCTAAACAATTGTTGCAATAGATTAAATTACATGGTAAAATACTGGTTTTGAATAAGTTGAATACTGGCATTGAAGTACTAATATTATTTATTAGTGAATTTCACGTAAGGTTATTTTTTTACTTACTGCTTCAATTGAATTAGTTGTATTTAAGTCTCAGTGGATTTTAAATTTCAGCATGGTTAATATTGTTTCCTTTTCCAGTTCATTACTAGTTCGACGTCTCTTTAAACCGAATTAAAAATAAATTGACTGTATTTTTTCGAGCTAATAAGGCTGTTCTGTAATTTATTCCTGGAAGAAAATTAATCTTTCTGTCGATTATAATAATAACCTATACTAAATTATATTGGACCTTACCCTAACATTCAACCCACAAATACAAAGTACTTATAAAACAGATTTTAGTACAATTTTATGATACACGTCAAAACTATTAATTGACTTTTTCCTAGGTAAATTAAATTTAACAATGTAAAACAATAACAACATAAGTAAAACGAGATATGGGAACAACAATAGGTACTGTGGATTACGCAACATTATTTCAGAATTGTAATTTCTTATTTAGGTATTTTAAACCTATAATTTTATCTTTTTGAATAATGACAATGAAAATTATGTAATAATTTCAGAAATACATACTTGTAGTGAAAATGATAATATTGATGTAACTATATAAACTAATACAAGTAATAATAATCATTATATATATATATATATAAAATTTCAATAAACATTGAATCACAAAAAGTACTTGCTCCGCCGGGAGTCGAACCCGGATCTCTCACTTGCCGGGTGAATGTGCTACAATTACACCACAGAGCGCTTACTTTAGTTAACCTAACAATTATTAATTAACCAACATTTTCAAGATATGTTATTCACAGCAGTCAATTAGTCACATCACACGGTCAGTTCCACGACTTTCATTCCATATTTTTCTAACAAACATGGCGGGAAGTTATAGCCAACCATTGAATTTGGTGAGCGTCTTTTGAGCCACTCATTAGGCTGAAGTAATTTAATTTTTGTTTTCTGGGGGATGAAAATATTTACCTTATGATTTTGGTCCGCTCCATCTTTCAATAAGAATATTGCCTTTAAACTTCAAGGAAGTGTGTTTACATGACACAGGTTGGCATAATCTTATCTTGTATTATCGTAGCGTATAAAATTTTATCAATCATAATATGTGTATAATTTACAGTCAACTATATGACAAAGTTCTGTTAAAATCCGGTTTTAAAAAATTTTATCAATACTTTTTTAGTATGAGCGCCTGATTTTTCATCCTTGATTTTAATTTGCATATTTTCAAAACACTTTACTTAGGCTAATCTAAAATATTATGAAAGGTAAATTTCTCTTCGTGTTGTTTGTTATAATCTAGACCCGGTTCCTATAATCTTATTTTATAGATTGTACTTCAGTATATTTGTGAGATGTGGAAATATTTTTTTCATTAACACAATAATATATACTTGTTTAACACTATAAATAATGATGCATATATTTAGAATTTTTTATTTTAACCTAATCTTGCACAACACTTGGAAAACTGCTCTAAAAGTGCATATAAAAATACTGATTGTTTTAATAGTAATAATATTTCTTTAGTTTTCATTTGTACCCAACACATTATCACTATGTGGTGTTCTCTCAAGACACAATGACAGATTACCACAGAATGTCCCGGATAGCATTGATATTAGTGATCATTCAACCGAGGGGGATTGACTTGTCAGTGACGTGACGACAGCAATTTATCAAGCAGGCAGGAGTGTCTGTGAATACTTCGCTCTTAGCAGGTAGAAACATTCATTAGCCGATTAGGGTTTTGCTTATACCTATTGAGACTTCAGCTATATTTCGGAAAAGTAACAAATTAAGTGCTGAATATTAATTTCTGGCAGGTATTTAAAAAATCATCACGAAAATAAGATTTATTTATCGATCACGTAGTGGCATGTTGTTAAACAAATTGTTTAGTCCTAGGCACTGAGATTCCTTCTCTAGGCACTCTCAAAACAATATCTATAATGTAATCCATCAATTATTAAAACCATACGAACACTGATAAGAATAGTGATACAGATTATCAATGTTTTATCTTAACTTCCAGTTAATTCGCAATTTTAGTCTAGTTTTCTGATGTAGTTTTTCAGCCCTTTCTACTCGAAGCATTTCACTTCAACATAACTTCAGTCTGCATGATAGCCCTTGAAGTCTTGCAGTTTTAATAGCTTCCCATTATTTGCATTTTCCCTTCCTCTGGAGTCCATTAAACTTACAAGGGAAGACTATGTCACATGTTTGGCGTAATAGGCGGTCACTATGGATGTTTGATAATATTCCAAATTTATAATAAATCAGTTCATTGCTTCAGAATATCTTGCGCACATGATGCCGGTTGCGTAAGCCTAAGAACTATGATAATTTCATGTTTATGTTCCATTGAACTAGTCAAGAATAATGATATGTCACAGGTAATTTGGCATTTTATAATACCCGTGAAAGTTACTAAATGAGCTAACAAACAGGCTCGAGTCACCCATTGTTTATAATCATGTAATTAGTCTCTCCTAAAGGAGGGGGTTGTTAATTTTTTTGAATCTGACTTTTATGATGTGCGTTTTACGTAATTTAAATAAATACAATTTTGAAATAAATCAAGCATAACAACACAAATAATACGTAAACACTAAATATATCATAAGCAGTTACTATGCATATCTTCATGTTATAAATTATTTCTGTATGTAACTATTACAAATATCCCGGAATGATTAGATTAGACTACTCATATATTTTCTGTTTTCGCCCAATAATTTATACCAACACACACAAATTAATGTATGCAAGGTTACAGATTATTGTAACTTATATTTTCCGGGGTTATAATTGAAGAATATATTTATATTATAATAAAATAACCTACAAAATTACGTCATGAGGGCGATTGCATTTGGCATATTTCTATTAAATATACCTGTACAATAGATAAATTACTGCAAACAGCTGTAAAATGCCTATAAACATAGTCATCACTATGCAAACTCAGCAAGTGATTGTGATAAATTATGGATTGGTGATAATTCTAACCTAAGGTATTGTACATACCTGTAACTAGTCTTTTAACATTCATCCAGGAAGTACATTTCAATTTAAACACTAAAAATTTATTTTTATCCTAGTGACTGTCTATATGAACAGCGCCTAAAGCTGAATTGATGTGTCAGATGTAAAGGCCCTACCAATCTAACGAGCCCGGAATCACCCTAAGTACCGTTCAGTCGCAATTGGTCCCCTGTTTGATGGTCCAACGTCCAACCCCCAGCCCTTCTGGTTCGTGTGGAATGAATGAGCCCTTTGATGGCTGGTTTTCATTTGGTTCAAGTCAACTACAACAGCAACTACCTTGTCATTTCCACTTTGTGCGTTGCTATATTTAGCATATTTAATTAAGTGAATGTTTTCTAATTCTTTATTACCAATACTAACTAACGTAATTTATTTAATAATTTTAACTAGTCATTTTATATCGTTGCTTCATTGAACAGTAATGTAGGTGTATAATCCAGAAACTAACAAAAAATGTTACCTTTTTTGTTTGGTATATTGTTTCATTGAATTGTCTGTTACTACAAGATTACTAATATTTACCCTCTAAACTAGATGAAATTACTTTTTTGGTAATGGATTTAATTGTTTATTACTACAACATTTACCAATATTGTTCCTCTAGCCTAGGTAAAATCACTTTTTTTCGCAACAGAATAAATTATATTTTGAAGTTTTTACTTTATTGGTAACTCAAAACGTGAATGGGTACTAACAGTAACCCGGAGCTTTCATACAGATTTACCTAGGCTTTGCACGTGTATGAACACTTCTGGTTCGTAAAGTATATTTTCCGACACCACTTATATATATAACAGTATTATTTTGTGTTGTTTCTATGTGTTATCAGTGTATGATTTTTTTTTTTGTTAGTTTTTTTTTCAATTTAGTTATTGTTATTTTTATAATTGTTTGACCAATAATTTACTGTATTGTTATAGATATTACAACATTGGTTTCATAACGAAAAAACTTTGTAAACTAGTTTCCTATGTTCTTATACGATTTTGTCGTATAGTTTTGAGAACTTTGCTTTGTTTCTATTATTACATAATTAAATTTTTATACTTTTAATTAATATTTACCTTTAATTAAGGATATGCCACGTTATTCTATTTTATAGCTAATAGTTTGTTACTTGTTTTAACTGCTACGATTTCTTTATTTTTTGTATACACAGTGGGTGATCTAGTCCCTGTTTTTATATAGTTTGTGAACTATATTTTTTATTGCTATTTGCAACAGTTCATTTATATTGAACGTATGTATCCCATCTGAATCATGCCAGATGTAGTAGTTTATAACACCTCGTGGCATGTTCTCTCAAACAACATTTAAGATATCCTGGTCTAGAGAAAGATCACCATAAAAGTTTTAAGGTATTTGAATGCTTCTACACAAAGGTCTCTTTGAAAATACCTTACAGTTTTTTCTGACAAATAGAAGTTGCAGAAGGTTCTCTTCCAACAGGTATTGCCATATCGAAATGTGACATTAAAACTTTGCAAAAGTATTCATATTTGTTGATTTTAAATATACATATTGTTGTTTGTTGTTTATTTTATTCATAGACAGAGCGAGTTTTTCGCAATATTGCCATTATTTTTATATATGATATTATATGATATGTTTACCATAATGAACACTTTAAAAATATAACCTTGAGTTCTCTGAAGAGAATAAGGCGGTGGCATCTGCATACATAATTAAATGTCTGAGTCCATCCACGTATAGAGAAATCGCATTTGTAACTCGTACATAATATAAAAAATTATGTACAGCGTAAAGAAAAAGACCTAATGGCACATAAGTGTAGTCGTTCTTAAACTATACCGCACAGTGCCAGTGATTCCAAGGTTTTTTATGTTTAATTGAAATCAAACGCAATGCCTGTAACTAGTTTTTCTGTATCTAGGTGGTAAATTATGAATTCTAATAGAACGCATATATGGTATGTGTAAAGATGTTTAATACATTTTGATTTGATGTCAGTAGCTTACGTCGTTCACAATGACATCCGTCGGTCAAGCATAACTCGCCGAACTACTTTGATGAAAGTGGGTTATGAGTGATATTGGACTGAATTTCCTTGCTTTAATTTTACTTATTGGTGTACAGTCTGGGTGGTTTTAAGGCTGATTATAATGTTCCGGATCTTGGTGATTTATTTCTTTTATGATTTATATCAAGACATTATAAGTTAATATTTTGTACCTTTTAAATAAACATGCACATTTTAACTGGTATTGTTAAGTAAGGAGATTTAGAATTTCACTTAAGCGCCTTCAATTGACACTTGAAGCAAATCCTCCTGTCAATAAACATATGTTACCAAGGTATAGCTTGGTTACTTCTCATCATACCGAGAATGTACGGCGAATGAAGAATCGACTGTAAAATTGGGTGTTTCAAAAGCCGATATATCACACGGAATAGATTGTAGTCTGATAATCAGTCCAAAGACATACTCTGTTATACAGCGACATAGCCTACGTTACACACATGAGAGCGTGTGAAAGACGCCAAACTATCGCGAGTGTTTCTGGATTTTTGGTACGATTTACTGAACACAAATTCAGTGATACACGAGAATTAGATAAGAATTACTTTTATATACTAATATACGTTAATAAAAAAAACTGTTTATATACTTCATGTATGAAGAAAATGAAAACGAGATATAAAAAGAAGATATATTTTATTAAAGTAATTTAGAACAGAGTAATGTTAACATAAATATTTCATAAGAATCGTCCTGTAACATTTCAGGTATCTATTTACAATACTTGATCATTAATCGATAATCAATAAAGAAAATTAATGAGGAAATGTTCGTCGATGTTTTACTTTCTTTTTTTATAGAAACACTTAAACAGTCATTTTAATTTTCACTTTTCCAATGTGTTTTTGCATAATGGTATCTTTAAAATACACATATTTTAGGCCGTGCTCGTAACTGGTGTGTAGGTGACAATAACAGGATAAAGGTTGTAGTAGAAACGACGCCGTGGGGGACACCAAATGCAGTGAGGTCATGTTATAGTGAGCTTTACTGTTTGCGTTCTACACTTTGGTGCACTTCTGTGAGATACCATCACACAAATCCGATCAATTAGCCTTCCCCAGTAATCTGTTTTTTTTTTTGCTTGGAAATGACTCAACGCAAGAATCTAAAAACTATATTTGTCTATATTACAGTTCAATTTGGAATTCATATTAGATTTTATTGCAATATAATTAAAAATGTAAAACCTTATCATGTGCATTAGTCCAAAAGAACACTTTACAAAGTAACAATCGATTTGTTTGCACCGTCTTGAAGTTTAATGTGAACGAAAGTGTAAAGCATCTTAGACCTGACCTTACATTTGCAAACTAATATTAAAAACTGAAACGAATAAATTATATTTTGCATTAATTTTTAAACACGAAAAACCAGTCCATTAATAAAAAAATGCTATTTTATATAGAGTGTGCTACTAGCTAAATCCCTATATTTGACCTATTTATATAATCGGAAGGGACTAAAACATTAATCAATTTTAGGATAATTTTCTAACGTGCTTATATGACGCTTCGTAATCCTCTTATATAATCACTGTGAACTATTCTTCCACGAGAAAAAATTTACATCACTAGAATCAATTGAAATTTTATTCCTAGAATTTTAGATTGTTTTTTGAAATTTTGTAAGTTCCTAATAACGAGCACGAACTAGCGATATTTTAAAAGAAAGTTACATGTTGACAATGATAGTAATCCAACCCCATGAATATTTATGAAGCGTGTAAAGCCACCGATGTTTCAACTTGGTTTGAGTTGTAATATTTATTTTTAAACTATGGGTATCTTACTGCAGTAAAGGAAATGTTCTCTATAAAACGATAATGGATTTTACTATTTAAAATTTTACAGAAATATAATTTACCAATCATCAGCATAGGCTATATATAATTATATTTTACCTTTGTACCAACAATATTTAACTAGAACTCTAAAAACTTTTGGTATTGTTTTTTTCAATGCGCAATACAGTGTATGTTAGACTTTATATTAATTTTATATAAGCAGAAAAATAAGTAGTATGTATTAGAAATTAAATGATACCGTAGGATATAGTTTTAGGGTCAATATGCCGAGTGTTAAATATTATCGGAATAGCTAAATACTGTTTTGGCTATTAAAAACACAGCTAAAAAGTTTTACATAGTTAGTATTCATAAAAAACTATTCTAACATATATTCAGTAGTTCGCTGCACTACTAGGGGGAAGGCCCGCAAGGAGTCTGAGAAAAGGTTTTAATGGGAGTATAAGATTAGAAGCATATTAAAATAAAGTTACTTTATAGTGAAATATAATAAATGCCACAAAGCCGACCTCAACAGGATAAAGTTGGAAGAAAGACTGGTCTAATTTTAGTTTTCAATTTTCTCAATATCTGCGAAGAGCAAGTACAGAAGTGACATAAAACATTTCTTGACACTCTAAATTAAATATTTTTATCAGAAAAAAAAACACATTTTTATTTACTAATTCTTTAGATGCACGAAGTTAAGTCTTGTCACATTAAGGACAATTAATATCACACACACCTGATCACAAACAGGTTCAAAAACTACAATACAGCAGCTGTTTATAACGGGGTACATTTAAAACGTTGACGAACACATAAAAGCCTGAATTCTGAATTCAAAAATAGCAAAGTACAATAATTTGTATACCAAAATAAAAGGTCTTCTTAAAAGAAACATTTTTTCATTTTAAATATTTTCTCTAATTTCTTTAAAATTGTGTACCTATTTAAAAATAGCAGCCAAAAATTCATAATTATGTTTTGGAGTTCATAAAAATTTACAAATTACGTTTCTAAACCAATGGGTATTCATGACTAAATAAACTGATTAAAGTTACAGGCGTTATTAGTTTCTTTTTGTTTATGGACTTGTTTTAATAATGTGTCATTTGTAAAAGAGTGATTTGTTTCTAATGCATGTTTTGGCAATATCGGTTTTTCCGTATTTATAATATCTTTCGAACCAATAAGAAAGATTTAAAGAACACGTTGAGATCAACAAATCACACTTTAAAAATTCCACATTAATAAAAAAGTCCATGAACAAGAAGAACTCGACGCTTAAGAAACATTATACGTAAAAATACAAAGATAAAATATTAAATGATGATTTTGGACCGATTAAATATTCACCCTTACTTTAAAATGTAACAACATTTTTTTTTGACCCAAACTTGTAAACATATATTAATATCTATTTTATTTTACTTTTAATTAAGCAAATCTTTATTAATCTCAATTCAACTGAGAATTATTTTAAAATGTAAAATATTTATATTTTACATGACGATGGCAATCTTTGATGTTGAAAGGCCCCGTGTATAAAATAAAATTATTGGATCATTGTGACTTTTCTTTCACCAATTAATTGAAAAATATTACATTCTAATCAGACGAGCTCCTCCTTCAATGAGATGTTTAATTTAGTTGTTGATATAGTAGGCAATGAAATGTATAATACGAGAATAGACACCTACAAATTGGAAATTAGAATGTCGTCTGGAATAGAAATACAAAAAACGCATTCAAGTAAAACATGTTATATATATAAAACATGAAGTAATAAAGTTTGTTTCACAACAGGAAGAGTGGTAGTAACAAAGTTTTTAGGCTGGAGGAAATTGCGTCGGAGACAGTAAAAATACGAGGAGTTTGTAGTAATTAATGTACGTAAAATGTTTTAAACAAGCCACGTGACGTTTGTTCAGGTCAACATTGTAACGAAAACAAGTTAAGTGCCAAGGAATATGGTTAATATAACAAAATTTACTCTTTTGAATTTGTGTCCAATACTATTTTATGTGTATTTTTATTCTGACACATAAAGTAGTTTTATATAATACATAAAATTATTGTATTTATATACAACTTTTAAATTTTTATCGCCATTCTTACTTAAACTAAATAATACTGCAGTAATCTCGGACTAAAAATTCGTTTATTTAATTACGAATGGAAAAAAGCTGCTATAAAGAAACGGCTTTGTCTCCATAAGAAAAATGATAAACACCAATGTTTTATTATGGCCTTGTTATTGATCGTAACGTTATTAAAGGACCGTCATTTAAACATTTACGATAATATACGTCGAAACGATTTTAGTTTTATTATAAAGTGTACCTCCTTTCCATTTTTAAACTATTATGTACAAGAATGTTGGAGATGACTTTCTGAAATTCTGTATGAAAATAAAAGACCTAAAAGCCCTTGATTATTTTGGTATAAACATATAATTCTATGTAGTCATCAAAGGATAAGACAATAAAAATAGATAAACAGCATAAATAGTAGCAGCTAAGTGAAAAGTATGTAAAATGCTATAAGGAAAATAAAAGACTATGACAGGAAAATGTCACAAGTTAGAAGTAAGTTAAACGTCATAAGTTAGTAAACACTCCAACAACAGGACTTTTTTATGTGCTTCATAAAAGGTGAAGAATTCATTATGAGCTGAAATTTCAAGATATTTTTTAAAAAAACCTTGTTTTATATGTTTGAAAGGGTATTATGTTAAAATTTAATCTTCATTTGAAGAATTTGGAGCGGGTGCTTCTTGGTATGAAGAATTAAATGTTGCATAGGATTAAAGGACATTTCAGGATGATATTAAATATCTTAAGGAAAAACAAAACGTTTTTGTTTCTTAATGTGGTGTGTTATAAATTGAACAAGTTTTCCCAAAGCAGTGATAGGAGTTCCAGAGTACTTGAAAACCAAGACTGGAACGAAGTATTCTAACGAAACGCGCCTGGAATCTAGCATAGCCGAAAGAAAGTTCAAAATCTTCATGGTGTAGGTGATGATTTATGGTCCCAGATCCTGTATATTCCTTTGTAAAGTCACACCATTTTTTAAGTAGTCAAAATGTTTACTACTCAACTCTTGAGAAAAGGTGACATTTTCCTACTACTTAGGTCCGATTTCATTCCCCGATTCGCCATTTGCTGATGTATTTAACGAGAGAATTGAATTTTCTAGCGTTTCTGTGTAGTCTCGTAAAAACATTGATGTCATCAGCAAACAATTATAAATGATCTTTGAATTGGTATCGTTGACAAATAGGTTTAAGAGAAAAGAGCCAGGATCAGATCTTTGAGATAATCTTGACAGATCTTTGAAAGGCGAGGATTTGCCATAGCACTTGGCAAATCAATTCTTTATTGAATAATTAACCACTAAACAAGGACCCAAAGACGCTATATTTCTCGAGTTTCGTAAGTAGAAGTTGGACAATATAAACGCACAATCAACTTGAATGCCACTATTAAAGAGTTAGCAATATACTCTTCTCACTGGAGGAAAGTTATTTACACTTGATAGACCACGTAAAAATAAGTGTTCAGTGTTGCTCGGAGAACAGACAAACAATAAATATTTTTCAAGCCCTACTCTCTCAAAGGCTTTGGAATATCAGATTGAATGGGTATTGGCCAATAATTCTTAACATTAACCCTATCTCTAGATTTGTCTATGGAAACAATAAACCACTGTTTGAGAAAGCGATGCAGAGTGTGAAGTCCTAAATAAAGTTAGCCAGACGTGGTACAATTATGGGAACTCAAGTTTTTGAGAACTATTTGGTGGAATATCATTACGTTCCGCTCTTATGTGTATTGCTACAAGTTTAAAGATCACTAGGAGTCTAAAAAAAAACCAGATATCGGGGTATTCCATCTAAAGCTAAAAGTTGGTACGGGCACCTCGGCTACATTAAAGATAAAATCCGAACAATTTTGCAAAAACTTTAAACTTCTTTTAATAGATCAAGTGCTTTTTTTCTAAGTAACAGACAATTTAAGGCGGAATGCATAGGAATCTTTTCGGACTAATGTGGGCGGCTTTATATTGTGAGGAATAATATATTCTATCTCCATGAAACAATTAGCATAACAATGAGAATTTTTTGTAATCATTACGAATTTTGCAAAGGATTTTATGAACTGAGAAACATACAGATATTTTTAAAAGTGTGTACATCTTTTTCTTCTTTAAAAAGAGTGGCTTCAATCTTTAATAAACCACTTGGGGAAGTTTGGATAGGCTAATTATCTTTATGCCATTTAAATCTCAATAATAACTTTGATGTTTAATATAAACTAAATACAATATAACACTGGGTTGCAGAGGGAAGACTTCCCGCTCAAAAAAACTCTTTTATAATCATAATTAAACACTAGCACTGATAGCCTTTAAAATTAAATATTATATACTTATAAAATCAATTATTACACTTTCAGAATATTTTATTTTTTTCAAATACTTATAAATAAAATATATATTACAATAAAATTACATATATGTATATTAACAACCACCAATTATTAGTAAGGTATCTCTAGTAACTTTATTATTAAGCCACGTTATTCTATTTTGACATATATAAATATAATAATTACTACTTATTAGTGTGTTTCTGTAGTAATTATTATTTTATGATTTATCCACATTATCCTATTGGTACTTATTTAGGACAACTCGGTATCGTGTATTGTCTTTAGTCATGATTCACCCGACAGTCTAATGGTAGAGTTTATTGACCTTCAAAGTTAAATATGAAACATCCAATTTAATTTTCTATAAATGGTTATTTCCACATCCTTCTAATTTTCCTCGGGATATATTTACAAACCATTTAGTTTGAACTACCACCAAATAATCATGGTTTAGAAAGTGTAATGTTACAAATAAAAAAGTATATTTCTTCCTATAGAAGATAAATTATTAATTTAAAATGTTTTCCTACAAGTAATGGCATTTGTTTCATAATCATGTAGTTTTATTCTCAAGTAAAATATTAAAGTCCCAATTGTCTTTGGAAAGCTTACTTCAATTATCCATGTGTTGGTAAACAATCCATTTCTTAGTGACTATGTATCATAATGATGAACACTCCTGCCAGCTACATAAGTAATGCCATTTGTCTTGCTGAACGAGTTAAAATAGCTTTGTGCATTATTTAGGTGATAGTAAATTTTTAAAGAAATTTACCTTCCTTTTCATTAAAATAGTCCCGTCCGATTTTTAATTTTGTGAATATTTGTAGGATAAGATTAATGAAAACAGCTTTCATTTATTTAGAGCATTTTCTAAAATATTTTAAAATATACAGTTTTTCACTAATAGTATGTCAGATTAGTTTAAAAAATAGTCTGATCAAGATGTTTTTTTCTCACTGTCTATAATATGTACTGTAAAGGAAAAACCGTTATTGTCGCCTTGAAACCATATTTATATATTTAAAATATTAATTTTGTATAAAATTTCATAACATATTGTATAATACTGTATACAATTATCTATAATACATACAAATAAAATATGCAGTCTCTTTCTTTTCATTACAAATTCAAAAATCTTCTATAGTATGTTATTTACGCATATTTTGAATCAAATATTTACCTGGGAATGCCAACTCTATTAATCTGTAACGACATGGCATCCTTACTATGTTTAATAGCACCTTGGGCTTATGCAATATTGTAAATTAATTGTGTAATGTACACAATTATAAAAACCTGGTAATGATAAAACTAATGTTTATAATATTAAGTGTACGTAATTCTGTTTGATTTGTATTATTAATAATCGTTACAACTAAAAACAATGAAAACTTTTACCCCATCATACTCATTTATAAATGCAAAATGAGGGAATCCCTTGTGACACGTAAGATATCAAGTGTTCAATGGAGCTCTTGACACACTTTTATAAGAATGTCTTGGTCGATTGACTCAATGGTTATTGTACTCTTCTTATAAATGCATCCATTTGTCTTTAAAGTCGATTAATACTTCTGAATGAAGTTATTACCGGGAGGACGCTTTTTTATTATCTTATAAAAGTTAACACTTAAACTGATTGGTTGATGTGAATATTCAACACGCAATGCTTTTTTGTATTCAAAACCATATTACAGGGATTTTTATTGGGTTATAAATATTGCTGACTTTACCACAGATATGATAACAAACTTAATAAGTTTCTGATGTCAGTAGTTCCAACAAAAAATAATACTAAGATTTATTAATACAATAATTTTGATCATTAATGTGGTGAACAACATTAATGTGCTATTCCTAAATATGTTTCTATGTTTCTTCATTTTCTTTATCGAGTATGCGATTGAAATAAATCATTGCTTCCTAATATATATATATATATATATATATATATATATATATATATAATATATATATCGCTACCTCAGTGCAACAGTGGGACATCTGAGATTTTTAATGTTTTGAGGTTATGATAGGTTTTGATTCTATTGGAGATGTAGATTTCAGTGCTGCAGTGGGTTTCCCAAGATATCTAACAATTAAAGCAATATAAAGGATATCCTGATGGAACACTTAGTTGTTTTTTCCATTATATTATAGTGAAACAGTGGGATATATGAGTTGTCCCAGTGTTGCTCTTTTAATCCTTTGTTTCTGTCTTCAGTGCACTGAAGTTGTCCCAATGTTACACCAGCTGTTTTTGTGTTGAAATAAGGTTAAGATCATACTGTTTAGTTTATTCTTATAATAAAAGTGTTTTCTTAGCAGAATTTGTGCAATGTTTTCTTCCAGAACATAAAAAATAATTAATAATTCAAAAAAGTTGGCTTATATTGAATAAACAAAAGTCAGACTTGTGAAAGGTAAATGCTTTTTGACCTTGTAATTATAGGAGTATCATGTACTGACAAATGCATTTTAAAGCGTAATTTGAAATTTTCAAATGCATGTAGCAAGACAATCTTTGATAAATTTTACAATCTGTGTGACATTACAAGAAAAAGAGACTACATATCAAAACTCATTTCTTTTTCCAGTAACAATAATGAGCGACCACTTACAGCTCGTAAAACGCAACGCATCGTTTTATCTTGAGATAGATGGTTGAAGAGAGCGAGTTTGTAAATTAATGTTTAAATCTACATTTGTTATTTCTAACAATTTTGTATATCTACTGTCATAAAAAAGAGTGATGTTAATGGTTTTTACTGGGGGAGACCCAAGAGGAAAGCATGGGAAACAGAAGAAAACTGAAGATGCATTAGTAAAATTCAGTAATAGAACACATAAATCATTTCCCACGGATTGAATCCCATTACTGTAGGGCAAGAACTAATAAGGAGTACTTGGAAGGTGGGTTAAACTTATCAATGATGTATAGGATGTATGAAGAAGAAAACAAGACTAAAGGTTTGAACTACGTAAATAAATATTTGTATGAATCAATTTTCAATACCAAGTTTAATATAAGTTTTTTAAGCCAAAGAAGGATTTATGTGTAAAAATGCGAGGAGTACAAACTCTTGAACGATGAAGAAAAAATAGAAAAGGAAGATCATCTGAAAAAGCACAGAGAAGAAGTTTCACTTTCGAGAATGGAGAAATAAAAGGATAAGGGAAAATGTGCTAGTGACAAAAACCTGATGTTAGCAGTGTATGATTTAGAGGCAGTATTCCAGTTGCCATAGGGTAAAGCATCACTATTTTATTACGATTCTAAATTGAATTCTTTTAATTTTTAGAATAGCTGACATTTCTAATAAGGATACTATACAAAGAAAAGGTTATTGTTATTTATGGAACGAAGGTATTGCAACCGAGGTAAAGAAGAAATTGCAAGCTGCGTTTGTGAGTTCATTAAGGAACACTATAAGGACAAGAAGAATTTAATATTTTACAGTGATAACACTGTACCACAAAATAAGAACAAGTATGTCTTTGCTATGTACCTATTTTGCATTCAAACCATGCATATTGAAAGTATTACACATAAATACCTAATAGTCGGTCATACGGAAAATGAAGCAGACAGTAATTCATTCCTGCATTGAAAGAGAAAAACAAAGAATTTTTAAAAGTGGTCCAATTTATATTCCTAGTGAAATATCCATGCTTATTAGGACCTCCAAAATGTCAGGGGAACCGTATAATGTAAAAGAAATGGAAACTCTAGACTTCTACGATTGGAAGAAGCTTTCTGAAGACATGGGCAAAACTTTTTCTATAAACAAGGATGATGAGAAATGTACATGGAAGGATGTAAAGATAGTAAAAGTGAGAAAAGAAAATGAATATTCATTGATTTACAAGACGTCTTATAAAGACGAACATTTCATAAGAAATTTACACAAGAAAAAATCTAGAAAGAGTGCAAAGGAGTTAGTTTTGAAGAAAGCTTATACCGAAGCACCTCTTATTTCAGATAATAAGGAAAAGGATCTATTATCATTGTGTTCAGCAAAACTTAATTCCTAAAGCACATCACCAATTTTATTGTAATTTACAAAGCTCAAAAAAGGTCATTTCAATAGCCCAGGACAGCAGTGATGAAGATGATTAAAACAATGTTTTCTTGATAAATTTAATACTTTTTTAAAGCTGTATGTACAAAAGTTCTAAAAATGTAAATAAAAAAATTTATTAAAATACATTGCTTTATTTCATCATTATTTATTATCGTTAAAAATAATTATTCTAAATAATAGTGTAAATATTATACTTGAGACAAGGATTTGGAAAAGTATGATTTATTAGTGCTACAGTGGGACATTCGTGCCAGGTCTTATTTTATATTTTTTATGTACATAATTGAGGTACTAATTACAAGTAACTATTGCAAAACTGTTTAAAGATGTATCAGATAACACTTTGGGAATTTTTTTAGTTTCAATTAGGCAAATGTTTAAGAAGTAAACTGCTATCATCTAACATGAAAAACTTTGATCGCTGATTCCCGAAATAGGGTCTTTGGTACATGTCCCACTGTTGCTCTGAGGTAGCGATATATATATATATATGCATATGTATGTATATACATATACGAGTATGTATATATACATATATGTATACATACATATATATAAATGCATTTAAATAGTAATTCTAAAGAGCTAAACCAGATATGCGGCAAGCGTAACTTAAATAATGGTAAGGATTGTTATATATCAAAGTATTATGAGTTTAAGAATAATTTATACATAACAATCCTTACCCTCATTTAAGTTACGTTTGCCGCATATCTTGTTTAGCTCTTTAGACGTATTATTTGAATGTTTTAATTACATATGTTTTCATATCTTAATATTAACTATATGTAGCCATGCCGACTAATTTACTCTCTATTTAGTTTTGTTAATCATATTTCTATGTTTAAAGGTTTTTAGTGAATTACTTTATCTTGAGTTTCCAGAAGTCCCTAAGTGAACTATTCTCACAATAGAATCTTCTGTATCCCAACACATATTTTCACAATTAGCTCGAAAGTTATACTGTAAAATATTTGTTATATCCAATTTTAAAGTTCAGCTTGGATTCGAGATTGCGATATTTCAGGAAGGCAGGATAATCTCTAATCCTACTCGTCAAACTAGGCGCACAAATAAAGCACAAGTATCAAAACCTCATAAGTTCTCAGATGTGCTCTTGGATCTCCACCTATGGTATCGATAACATCAGAAGGTGAAATTCTACAGAATCGGGAATTTCCATTGTCGAAAATCTGTCATAAACAATACGCTCCTGCAGGTGTTCAGCTCCTATGCGATATAAACTTTATAAATGTGAGGATCTATAAAAACGAAGCTTCTATAACCCAAAACACTATAAATTTGAGTTTTCCATAAGTTAGAATCCCCCGCAATATAACCACTGTTCTCATGGTGGTATAAATTCTCACCTAGAATCTCCTCATAAGGGGGCATCCTGAAAGTTCCAGGTTCTGATAGGTCCAATCGTCTTGGAATTTTTGAATTTAGTGAGTTCTCACTAGCTCAAAGTTTCTAGTAGTCACAAAATCCTATGGTTTCTTTCACCGAATATATTTAGGACTTTCTAAGTCTTACCTGGTAAATTATAAATTCTCTCCCATGACGTACAGCCCACAGCCTGCACATTAGGAAATGTTAAGATTATTTAAGTACACTTTCTATATGGTGGCTCTTGAAGTTGTTATAACAAAAAGGCAGTGCTCATACAAATAAAGTTTCAGTCCAAAGTTATTCATTGTCATAATAGTGTAAGTCCCTAAATAACTACAGCGAAATTTGCCTTTGAATAAAGAGTAAATTTAGGCAACTAACTGTATTAATTTCATTATAACATTTTTTGCGAAAGATGGAAGAGTTAATATATGTTGATGCACTTGCATAAATCAAGTCAGTAGATTTAAAGTAAACCGTAAATGTCCAAGAACCTCAGACCGTATATTTAAGTTTATAGCTAAGTGAAGGAGAGAATTGTATTTTCTACTTAGCACAGCTGTTATGGGAACGGTTTATGGGCACAAAATCACTGCGTTGGCTTTATGCACGGGGTGCGCGAATACTTAGACAGCTGACAGATATAGCTCACGTGTGTATTTGTAACGTGGTCTCATTAAATATGTCGTTTCGGTTGACCATTCCATGTGAAATTTTAAAGTAAGTATTGAATGCCAACAGTGACTATCATACTTGGACGATATAACTGCATTATCAATAAACCAACTAATCCACTATTAATAACGACAATATGTTCAGCTAAATTATTGTCCTAATATAATAAATAAAATATCAAAATATTATTGGATCAATGATTGTTTCTATAATATAATAATAGCCTGTAGTGGACTACAGATGTGTCATTCATGTAAAGGCGATTTTAATAATAATAGGCGTGAACAGAAAATTAACGATTTACTAGATATATGTAATACATTATACTACAGAGAAATTAAAATGTTGTGGATTTTTTATTATTTTACACTTAAAATATTTATGCTTCAACTCGATTACTAAATAAAAACAATTTTAAGTATAATTGAAGAAACTGATATTATAAAAATATATTAACAAATACTCTAGTTAGTTGTGGTAGTTATATTCTAGATGATCTTATACTTGATGTTTTAAAGACCTAATCCGTTTAATTTTCTCATAAAAAATGAAATTGTTTAGTTGCCTTCTAAAAAGGAGTGTCAATATACAACTTAAAAACTTCGCATATAAAATATTATTATTCGTATTAACAATACCTCAATAAACCTGTTGTTATTTAACTAATATTATAGTGTTGTAAATTATATTTGCGTCATACATATTTAAATAAATCTATTAATAATATAATCGTGTCTAAATATACATAAATGAAACAAACTATATAGTATACTCGAAGACAGGAAATGTTATAATTGTTTCTATTGGTGTCCAAAAAATCAAATGATCAGTTATTTTATGGTTAAAATGTACCATGGTCATATTATTACTCATAATTCCATAACCACATGAATACATTTTCAATAACTTGATGTAAGACCTTTGAGTAAGAGAAAAATGCATTGAGACTTAAAGGGAATAAAGACTAAAACTTATGGTGTATTTATTTTTTATTTGATTTGTACTATATATTTAAAATTTACAATCGTTATATACCGTCAACCGAGGTTTTTTTATGTACATTAGAATGTTACACTTACTATCGGGATCTCACACAGAGCGGATCGAGGCCAGAATGGAACTGGGATTCCAAGGTGACTAAGTATAATGATTTTTATTAGCCATAACATGTTTAATCCAATTATTTTACATTTTACTATTGTATACAATGTAAACACATATTACACAGAAAAAATAACGTATTTTTCTAGAGCAAGATTGTTGGATCAATGTACTCGTATACGTATCTACAAATATAATCTTGTATCACATTCAGATAGATTACACGAGTGAGCGCAAATGACAAGTGACAAGCCTGTGGGGTGACAAGCCTTCAATCACACACTACATTACTGCCATAATATTGGCTGACGGAACTGATACTGCCCCGTCATTAATCACCCGAACGATATGAGGGGCTCAATTTTCTCCCGTTAATTTGGAAGGATACTGCTCCTTTATCGGTCGAGTATCAATAAAATTAATAAGCCTAATTTGTCATTGTACTTGATCCGTTTAAATATAAAAAATTTGAGAAACCGAGCGTAATTCTGGCTCCATCTTTGTACAAGTAATATTTAAACTCCAGCCCAAAATTTTGTAATCAACGTTTTCTAATCACCATATTGTAGTAAACACTACGTACACAATATATTGTGCTGTAAGTGCTAACATTCCTCACTTGTGTTGTGATGTAAATGGATCGATGTTATTCCGAGCATTTCACCGTAACTCACACAATGTTACAGACAGAAAAATCTCTGTGTCCTTAGTGTTGCAATACCCAGTACACTGTCACCATTTATTACACCTGCCGATGTTCTGTTTACGATACATTGTACAAGTGATAACTCAGAGGTTCCTCACTTATGTAAATGGAATGATAGTACACATAGTTTTTATTTTTTCGCATTTAATACAACTTTTATGACGCCTTGGTTGGGTTAGCTTTGTTGACCCGATCAAGAAAATATGTACATAAATAGGTCTGAGAAGCCCATGTTTGTTAAAAATAACTAAGGGATGCAATATGACAGTCTTTATGCATGTAGGTAAAGTTATATTATACAAATTGATAAAATATTGCGTATTTGTTTAATAACATGTACATTTAAAAGCACATTTATACTGAAGCTTCCAATTATATTATTTAATAACCTCTGTGATTTCAGAAAACTTTAAATTATTACGTATTGTTACTTACTAAAGCTTACATATGCTTTCAAGATTATAAATGGAATTAAATGGAGAATTTTACACAAACTAATTAAACATATGATTGTGTGATCTTATGATTTCAGGAATTTCTGAAATATAAATAGGCACAATGTTAAACAGGGACCCTAAGAATGTTCATATAAAATTTTAGTACAATATGTTTAGTAACTTTTTACGTTGTACATACCAATACATAGACATACCATTGCATGAATATATAATAGTGTACATAATATATAATAATCAATTGATAAAGACATTTGGTAATAAAAGTGTTTTAATATAATTTTATTATAAATGTATTTTAGCACACAATTTGACTTGAATAAACAGAAGTGAATTTTTCTTTTTCAAGGCAGAAATATTGCAAAAAAGCGCCTGTTTTCCTGTCAACCCCTTAATAATAATCGTCCTTCTCCATTGCAAGCTGTCACTCTAATTATTTGGTTTCTCAGGATTTTATTACATTAACGTTACAAAAGTTTTGACTGAAAGTTTCATCCTGTTGTTGAAATATTCCACAGAGAGAAACTGCGCTGTTAGAAGACCTCTGTCACATTTGAGTTTCGTTAAAGTTTTTGATGTTAATATTAAGCTTTATTATACAAATTACGGAAGATAATTATTATTTGAGCGTTCTAAAAAGTATTATTTAGCACACGTTTCATTAAACCTGGTCAATGTATATTTCAGTCCAAGTAAGACTAGTATAATGTGCTAGTATTATGTTAGTTTGTTTATTATGTTTGTTAGTTTTATAGATGTCCAGAAACCAAGATCCGCGTGCAAAAGAAGCAAAATTTTAATCCAAATCTGAATTAAAATTGACACAGAGAGTTGAAAGTTCCCTAAATTATTAGTACTACATTATGCTTTGAAATGGTTTTGTATACAGGGTTATATTGAGAATAAAAACCTGACAACATATTTTTAATGTAGAACAGTTCCTTGGTTTTATATACATTGAAATAAAAATATATTTTTAACTACCGCAATTTTTCAACATGGTAGTCAACTTTGTTCTTCCTGAAATAACACCATATTCTTCATTTTTGTTTTAAGAGTGAAATGTAATTTATGACTTTTTGATTCTTAGCACTTTTATTATCACTTCCCAACGCAGAAATGTGACAGTTGTGTAGTTTATATTCATTGAGTGTGTTTAATACTTTAAAACACTGTTTTAAATAGACGTCCATGTACTACACGTAGTGTTATGACTGCAGGAGAATTTGAAAGGCTGAGATCAAACCATAGAACACAGTTACAATCATTTATATGATTTTGGTTCATAATGACAATAATACTTCGTGTTGCATGGTTTTTTATAGTTCAATGTTTAAGTTATGTCACCCTAGAATGTTTTAAGAGGCCGTTACTACAAGATTATTTCTTGGACTTTAAAGTATTTTTAAGGGTTTAACATTTAAAAATGTGTAGGAAATAATAAGCATATTTGTAATTGCTAGCGAAATAATAAATTGCACAAACATGGATTTTATTGCGACATAATATTATGTTAAATTTGCGAAAGTTATTTTTATACTCATAAATATATTATTTATAAACTGTGTATGCTGTAAGTGTTTTTGTATTGAAAGATAATTATTTTTAAACTTGTATTATTGAAATAGAATGTTGCACATTCACTTTACTCAAACTAACTTAAATTACATTTACTTTATGTTCTTAAAAATTAAAAGAAATAGCAATAGCTTCAACAAACCGATTGCGTATGTACGCAAACTGTCATGTTTTACTTACAAATAAATATCTGCCAATTACTGATAGTCTATTATTTTTAATAACGAAAAACTAGTGATGTTAACTTTTGCTGTCTTTATAAATATGTATTCGCTGAGTTTGTGCTGCCAAGTGTAAACAATGCCCAATATATGATGATTTATGAGTATAACAAATCATGCCTCGAACAATTCGGAATATATTTTATTACTTGGAAACATATCAAGAAGTTCAGTTGGATAGGTCCATTACAATTGGACATAGCATATATCATTAATTTATTGTATGAGTAAAACAATGTTTAGTTATTTCTCTGTTCTTTCCCCATACAGTACACACAATCTACTTTTATTTTTTCATTATTTAAAAACATCTCATTACTAGAACATTTTGAATGAGAATTTTAAAAAATATGTAAATTAAAATTTTAGAGGTGATGAATACAACTGTATTTAATTCTCTATAAAATATGACACATACAAATTCAGACACTACATATTTGGTAATTGTAATTGTGTAATTGTTTTAAAATTAAATACAATAAAATAAATGTAAACAATAAACAACCTTATGACATTTTCCATTCTTGCAGTATTTTGTTAAATTGTTTAATTTTGTTAAAATTAAATATCTTGCAGATTTTAAACTAGTAATTGTGACAGGAAAGTATGGAGAGAGAGAGAGATATGTTTTTTTTGTTTGCCTTCTTTTTGTTCTTAAATCGTACCATTTAATGCTGGTCCTTAAGGCAAGAGACGCACAGGTCAATGGAAAGAGCAAAGATGAGATGAGGCATTTCATGAGAACTTTTCGTGGAACAAATGGATGTTTCTATCCTGTTTCATATATTATTCATAGCCCTGCATCTCTTCTCCCCTTTTAGTACTTCATATACCAACAAATATCTCTCTTTCTTATTGTAGCGTCCTTACATTGTGGAAAACAGGTGCTTCCAATCTCCTTTAAGGTTTTTGCTGAAATATTAACTTCTTCCATATCAAGCCATCCCTTACTTTACTTTACTTACTGGTTGTTTTTCGTATCTCGTTTTTATAATTATTCTAGAATTTATTCTCCTTTTTATAATTTTTTTCATCGATGACTAGAGTTCTCTTGTTAATTTGTACAGGTTTCAATTCCCTTCCAATAACATTGTTGTAAAATTATATTTCTCTTCTTTATTAAATTTCCTGTTTTATTAGAACATGATGCAAAATGTGTAAATCTGTCGTTTCCCAACCAGGATGAATATTTTCAAATTTAGTTTAAAAGTCTTTGATAAGCCGTTACCTTAATAACCTTATACTGTCTTGCTAAATTCTGTACAATAAGATCTCGTTTCGCCCTATTAATTATTAATTACCAAATATTCTGTTTAAATAACACATGTTTAAAAATAATTATTTTTTCTATGTAACAAACTTACAGCATATAAAGTATTAAATATATTTTATATTTATACGTATAAAAAATAACTTTCCAAATTTAACTTATGTCACAGTTAAATCCTTTTTTACAATGTATTATTTCGCTGGCAATACAAATATGCTTATTATTTTCCTACACATTTAATTTTGTCTGCTTTATTTTTTGTCCCATATTCCAAAACAGTGATATACCACGTTTAATTACTTTTACTGCCACGTGGGATAAAATGCTATAATCTTCAATCATAGATTAACATTGACTTTATTTTTTCAGGCCAAGTTAGAACCAAATAGTCCTTTCTTACACTTAACCTGACATTAGAGAACAATTACAAATCATTCTTAATCTTCTATACAAATTAAAATTAAATGCAATAAACAGCATTCAAAGAATAAAAATTATTAGTTGTTATGTACTAAAGCTAACATGACAATAAAATACATAACAAAAAACTAAATTTACTCTTAATTTGAATATAGTGTATAAAATTAATAAAATATTAGAAATTAATATTGATGACTTTAAACAGAAATAAGGTTTAGTACGTATTATTAAAATAATTTTATTTTTATATTAAAAATATTTATTTTTACTCATCCATTAATTCCGTATGTAACAACCAAAGACTAGTGACTCTTGGACTCTATTAAACTACCTGGGCTATTTAAGCACTGTTACCATCAATTCCCTAAGGTTTTGGATGGTCGTTTTCAGCTTGTGAGATCTGGTAAGTTTTTTCTAGTGGTTTACAAGATATAAAATGTGTAATGTCTACACGTGCTACAGTACTTATGCCTAATGTATATGTTCCTACATGGGTATTTACATAATAAGCCTATCTCCAAAAAAATACATGTTCGTTTATTGTTTTTCTTCACCCCTGGCGCTCAAAATTACTGTAAAAATATATTTAAAATCATGTAAAAACACGAGTTATTATTAATTATTATAGTTTAGTTCCCCTAAAGAATCCTAATCTTAAGGCACATAGTTCTAATATACCCTTTTCAAACGCATAATTTATACAATTAAAGTGTTATATAACTATGTTAACCAATTGTGTAAAAGTGTTTATAAATTAAAATATTTATATAATTTCCAAAAATTAAAGTAGGATGAATGTTTGATAGGTATTCATGAATAAATTATCACTTTAATTCATTCCTTGTTATGTAATTTTTATCGTGCAAGTATTTTCGTTTGTATTACATTGTAATGTTGTAAACCCTAGGACAACATGAATTGGATTATC
The DNA here is from genome assembly GCF_021130785.1 of Homalodisca vitripennis. Taxonomy (NCBI): domain Eukaryota; kingdom Metazoa; phylum Arthropoda; class Insecta; order Hemiptera; family Cicadellidae; genus Homalodisca; species Homalodisca vitripennis. The sequence continues at coordinate 31,162 of NW_025779838.1, forward strand.
TGTATTTTTTACAAAGTTTTTTTACAGTTCATATACTATTTCAGAAATTCACATAAACAATATATTTTATTTAAATAAAATATTACCTTAGACCTTAGCTTCTTACAGCTCTAGATTAAGTCAGTTATAAGTACAAAAACATGTAAATGGCCCTACTTGAATAAAATAATATAACATGTACAACTTTATACAACATTTTATCTGAATATGTAATGCAAACATTTGTTATTGGTCATTATATTAGTAAATTACTGCATGCAATGACTAAAAGCTATATGTAATTGTGCGGCATATAGACACAAATATGTAATCACTACACGTTCTACAGTTATTGCTCATATTAGCCTACAGGTTCACCAAAACTCGTCTATATCTCATTTATTGTTTAACGGTTTACGGTTCCCGTCCTGTTAATATAGACGATGTTTTTATAGAAACTAGAGTCACACCACTTTACCCTTCTCACTGTTATTATATCGTCTTCTAGATCATACGTATTATGACGATATAAATTATAACTTACAACGATCATTGGAAGACTCAGCACGTAAGGACTGACTTATAAGATCTACAGATTTTGGCCACATCATGGTGATTATAAGCATTAATGGCATTGAAATTAATATACGTGAGAAATATGTAAACCTATTTGGGTCCGATTTTATTCTATAAAACTTAACCCTAATATTTAAGTCAAAATTGTTATATTTCTCTACGTGGTTAGTAAACAATGTTATTGAGAACAGGAAACAACCTATTTAGAAGTGTGTGCTAGGTTTTATTCACTTGATTACTTATTTATTCGACGTTAGTAAAGTCCATATCTCACAGGACAATAAAAATGTCCGTACCTCTGTTTGTCCTGATATCTACAGAAATGTAAGCTAAACTTTCAAAACTTTACGAATCTTCATTTCAATATAGCCAAGATCATGTTTGATGATGGTGCGTATCCGTTTAAGGGATATGGCTTAGCGTTATAGAGCCACTACCTCTCAAATAGTAATGTCGAGAAAATATTGGGATACAAATCTTTAATTCTATATAGAACTTTATATAATCTTTAATAGGAATGACTCTTTTCTGGTTAGTGGCAAGTAAAAAGGTTGCTCTCTAAACAGTAAAAAGGGCCATTTATGAAGCAGCCTCATTGGTATCAAGGGTTGATTTTTAGTACTTTTTGGCTGTTTATTATTTCTTTGGAACCTCCGATAAGATTTTTATGGAATGGAATGAACAATATCTCACCAATCACCGTGAAAGCACAGTTTCTCGTTGTGATTGACCAGCCAATTCAATTCTTAACATGGACCAACGATAAAATGTAGCAGACTTACAAAATATCTCAGAACACAATGATATACGATATTATAAGTATACTAGCTGTTACCCGCGGCTTCGCACGCAATCTTAGAATCAAATTCCTTATATTACTTATTAAAAGCAATTATGATGTAATATGATGTGGGTCCTATACAAATTTTAAAACATAAGTAGGCATACATCAAGTAGATATTATTTAAGTTCATGGTAAATAGTATCAGAGTTTTAACGTTAATTATTATATCATGTTTGGTACGTGTGGGAGCATTTCTGGTTATACTTAAATATATACATAACGTCACAGCTGAATCTGCCTTGTCATCCCGATAAAGAAAACACAAATCTCAGATCACACAGGTCTCAGAAACTAACTTCGGTCAAAAAGCGTACATTTCTTTCGGATCTAAGATATTTCCTGTACTATAGTAGAGTTTGCCTTGTTGTTCTGACGAAGAACAAAAATATATAACAATACTGAGCCGTAATAAATTATTAAAACCCCATGCACTGTTTGACGAGAGAAAGTAAATACCATAAGCAATAGCACACACGTTTTATGCCATAAACTCTTGCTAATTCCACAACAGATCTGGCGGGGGTTATATATGAAAAATTTATTATCATGCCTGTACACATAATTCACCCCATAACATTCTAATAATAAAAACTATCACTGAGTAATATTACAATTTGTGTATAACTTAAAAACGATTTACAAACATAAATCTTCATGTAGGATTTCACCGCTTTAACAACCAGAAATTCTACGAGATTCCCGAATTGATAATGAAAGCTAAGCACTGACCTACAGTTTTTAAAAAATAATAAAGTCTAAGAAGTTAATAATATTAATTATCTTACAGACAAATAGGGAACCAAAGCCAAATTCTTCTCATTGTTTGTTATAATCACCGATACATTTGTTAGTTATATAAACCAATGCATTCTTGTTTATATAGATTCGTTCCCGTTCTCAACGGGACAGTTGTTAGTGGGTGTGTAAAGTCAATATCAAAATGATGAAACAGCTATAACATTTTCCTATTTACAAGTACAGTAGAACCCCTCATAATCCGGCCTCGGATTTACCGCACCTCGGTTTATCCGGCCACTTCCCGGAAGCCAATATCGAAATTTATTTACCACGGCTTGCAGACGCGCAGTTGCACGCACTAGTCTCCCACGACTCGTGCGTTATTTTGGTGTATCTATTTGTTTACATTTTCCTGTGTTGTCCTCAGTTGAGCTAGTAGGTTTAACCTGTAAACAGTTCGTCGATTATTTCCAGTGCGGGTTAGTACAGTACAGTACAATTGTTTTGTTTCGTCAAGTGTTGTGTACTGTAGGTTGGTTTATCCGGCCGAATCGTTATCCGGCCAGGGGGCTCGGTCCCGTGGTGGCCGGATATGAGGGGTTCTACTGTATATACTTACTTACTGAAGAAAAATCTATTATAATATTTAATTATAAAAACTGATTTTCCCATCAGAGAATCTGTAGTTGATGATAGGGATATTGAGGTCGAATAACACTCAACATTTAAAAAGGTAGGTAAGTACGCCACATTATTTCTTGCGGAAACAGGCTTCCTTAAATACACAATTTCAAGTCTATAGATAAATGTGTTACTAAATCAAATATTAAAATATCATATGATTTTATTCGGTGTTATACAAATTTAGTTATTCAATCATTTATACCAATGTACGAGTATTATGATAAACATATGTATTATGATATTATATGACATCAATCAACTTTTCCAGTAGTTTAAACTAGTAAGTTAAACCTGCCAATAAAATGGCAAGTTAATTTAATGTACTTATTTTTCCACCTATTACATTGCAAACTGTTTAGCTTACTTTTTTAATCAACTGTCTACAGCATAGTTAGGAGACAGTTACAGTACTAACTACTTAGCCAAGTACATTGACACTACAAGTACCAATTGTGACTCAGGTGCAACAACTACAAAACGTTGGAATTGGATTCTGTTGTTCCGCCGACCACAAGGTAACAGAACATTTTACATTGTTTACAGATCGGTATTATTTCCTGAAATAACTTTTACCTGGAATTAATGTTATATAATAGCCTATATCAATGTTTATCCCAATTCGGATACTTTAAATCACAACTATAGGAAAGAATTTTAAAATGTCGTTCTTAAAAACTTGAAGATTAAATATCTTAAAGATAAACATATGATCATAATTACAGCCATAGAGATTTTATAATATTTAAAATACAAATCCACGTTTTTCAACATCGATCAGGAAATAATTTAGATAATTTATGTTGAAAATAAATGTACTTCTTTATATAAACTATAATTATATGCCAGCACTGCTTAATTAGCTGAATTAGCTGCTATAATTAGCAGAGTATAACTTTCCAATAGTTTTAAATTGGTAGCCAGTTCAAATAGGCCACTAATTTAAACTCTTTTAGGAAAAGTTAAGAAAGTTTTAATTCTAAAAAGAATACTGCAGCATGCATGTTTTTAATTGATAAGAACTTTTAGTTTTAATCTATTTTATTTAGTTTATATTTATTTTTATGTACTGATGATTTTTTATGTAGTTTACATTTACAAAAAACAATAAAGCATTTTGAGTTTGTTTTTTATGTTGTGGAATGAAAAATGCTGAAAAATTTTATTCTCCAAATAAAGGGATATATAGATATTTAGTTATTTAAAAGGTATTTGTATCGTAAAGAGTTTTTCCGTTAAAAACAATGTATTAATGATTCGTAAATATTGTATGAACAATAACCAAGGAATATAGTTTCTAGTTTTAAGCTTTTCTCTATGCCCATGTGTTTCCCAAGGACATGAAGGCTGTCACGCAGCTGCACAGCTGCACCGTGGTTGTTAGAGGGATTGTTATAACGGACGATTCTTGTTCTAAAACGGATCGGGGAAGTCATAATACCAATTTCTAACAAAAGGGGAAGTAAAAAAAGGTTTTTTGACGGGCATGATTGTAAGGAATGGAAATTGTAGTATATGATATCAAAGTTAACCCTTACACCCTTTCCTGAATGCATATAAATATTCACGCTTTACAGAAACTAAATTACTACTTTGAATATAATATCTCTTTACATTACTAATAATATAAATGAAGCCCTATCTCATTACGAGGAGAGTTGTCTTGGACTGATAGAAACTTACTTTCATACCATGTTTGACCCTAAGTATTGCAATCGAACAATAAAAAAGATAGAATAATTTTATTTAACTTTACAATAGTACTGGAGACTGATTGATAGTCGTCATATATCAGTGTGACATCTTTGACCGTGAATGTTTCAATCTCCTATCACTGCCATTTCACCGTTACTATCACTAACTTGAAAAGGCAAGGAGTGTTGAATAATCTTAATAATCCAAAATAACTAACGTGTAGTGGCTATCTACATAGCTAATGGATTCAAAGAAAATAACCGGTTTTCAGTCGATTTAAAACAAATTTTATCGGCTTTACATGCACAGTCTGTTGAAAATAGTTTTATAACTGTAATAAACCACATAGTAAACATATAAGAAAAATTTAAGATTTATAAGTTTAAAAACTGCTATAAGACATAGAAATTTAGGAAATGTACCATATTCTCCCTATAAATTTACCACGTGTAGGAGACGAGGGACGTAGTGAACAGCTGAAAAGTGGGATAATGTGGGGACAGAACGCAGCACAGGATAAACAGCTCAACTGGGAGTAATTGGTTAAAGTTTCACGGCTTAAAGGTTTTAAGCTAAACGTTATTTATTCCATTGGTTGGCAGATCTTAAAGTAGTATTCGGCCCCGTATAACCTCATCCTCTTCCCCCGCAGACCAAAATTTAAAATATCTCAGCTTTACTGCTTGAAAGGCTTCAATGGCGGTCAGCCAAATCCCTTCATTGATATAAAGCCATCATAGAGCTTATACTTGTGTATCTGAAAAAGAAGTTTCAAACCAAAATTTAAAGTCTACAGATAGTATATTTTCGAGATATTTTGTTACCATGTACACATCAACATGCTCGTTCATTAAGTTAGGTTCCCTAACTGCGTTTAAGTAATAAAAGCTCTGGTGAGCTAGGGAGGGTTAAAAAACGCAAGAATGTGCAACAAAAATCAAATAATGTCTCCCTAATAATAACATGGACATAAACCACGAGTATTTTTTTCTTTTTACTGTGCGAACGAATATTTTATATGTTATAAATATCATATAATTGTACTCAGCTCGTTTACAATTTATATTTTTACCAAATATTATCTTACTTGAACTTTGATGAGAGTGTTGATGTATTCAATACCGAAATAAAGAAACATACAAACATTTTCCCCCTCCATGTCTCAAGGGTTTAAAATAAGTACTTCAATACATTTTAATTGGTGCTCGTGATCGTTCATCTTTCAGATACTTCTTAAACAATTTTTATCGGAGTATGAGAAAGATGTCTTATACCTATTTTACAGTTCCAATATATAGATTTAATTTAATGATAAATTTAATTTTAATAATTAAAGAATTAAAATAAGTTGTTTAAAAAGATTCCATTACAAAAGTTTCAATAAAATGAGGAATTATTCATGAGCGTTATTCCTGGATCGCTTATAAAGAAACTCGTTAAAATTTTTCCTTAAAGGAAATAGGGTCATAATTTTGTCGATTCAACAGATTTATCTTAATGCTTCTGTTGACAATTTTACATGCTTATCTGCAGAATAATTTAAAAAAAGTTATAGTGACATAATTATTGATTACTAAAATTGGACTTTAATTTGGCTGTATTACTTTCTTCTTCGTCGCTCTTGATCCGTTAAATAAGCAATTACTACATATTATTTCAGTTTTAGTATGAATACAGTCAATTTAAATAAAAGTATTGTATTCACGTTTAATAGGTAAACTAACTTCCACCTTTAGATTTTTTTAGTAGGCGAAATGGCTAGAATATTTTAACTAGTCTGCTTAACATGTAAACCTTATTTAGTAAATGATTTATCATTTTAATATATAAAAATCTAAAACTTCATATATAATATATACCTATTTTTAATTGAATATCTGTTAAAATAATGTCTTTTACAATAATTAAATAATATTTCAAAGAATAATTCTCTTACGGTCGTTTGAGTCTAACAAATGCGAAATTAAAACGTCAAAATCGTTAAACGGAAATCCAAGAGTGAAGTTTCTGTAATAGCGCAGGTTCTCTTTGTGGAACGGTTTCCCCACGGGATGAATTTTCCACAGTGAAGTCTCTTGGAACCTTAATGCAAATAAAGCCCTTCAAACCCAAGCGATAAACTAACATAGGGACTGACAGGTTTGCAATAGAGAAGAAAGTTTATTTATATAGGAGTTTGCAATAAAAACGGGTGCTTTTGACATTATTTATGTCTTTAGACAGTAATTCGACCTACATTTATTCAATAAATTGTGTTATAATGTATTTTTAACAAAACAAGCTCATAGTGTTTGGTTTTAGATAATTTTCATTTTCTTTAATTTTACGTTTTTAAACTATCGAAGTGGTACAAATGAGAGGAGGTTCTCGTGGACAATATATGGATAGCGTATTTGTAAAAATTATATTTTATTTAAACTTTGTCATAAAAATCAATTTTTATATTGCCAGGGTGACTATTTTATCCTTGCAATTCATTGAGGATACTAGGACACTGTCTTCGAGTGTAATTTATCTGATAATGTAATGTTCGAGGATTTAGCTCACAAGCCACAGACGCGAAGAGTCTGTTGAACTTATTTACCACCTCCTTGTCATCACCCACGAGTTTACCCCTGATTTTAATTTTAATTTCTTTAATATGATTTTATATTTTTTTTTATGCCCCATACAGTTTTACACAAATTTTTTTTGAGGAAATTATTGATTTAGAGACATCATATGTTTTCGCTGCTTGGATCACTTTTCGTAGGCTTTTTTATACTTTTTGAAAAAAACATTAAACATTTTCGTTGGAGGTATTTTGTTTTTAGTTTATTTTTCTTTAGAAACCCAATATGCCTTTATTGATCCACCTGTTTGCCTTTTTAGAAACACACTCTGGTGGTTTTTAAAGGAAAGCATGGGCTATATTTAGATGAAAACGCAGGACATCGTGAAACGTTTTAAATTGTTGTTCTACGGATAGAGTTAAATTTTAGACAGTTGCATTTTTTCTTTGGAGAGGCAAGTGTTGAAAAGAGCGATGTTTTTTTAGGCTTTGTGTTTCTTACTGTTTTTGGTAATTTTGGGCTCTCTCTTACTTCTCTTTTCACTAATTATAACCTCTTGGTTCATAGTGGCCTGAGATTGGTGTGGTAAAGTAGGGGGTTGCGTATCCCTAAGTAAATTACTCTAATTTGATGTTACCTTTTCTCAGGAACCAATAAATATAGAGAGTTATATTTATGGTTTTATTTCAGCTTGAAGCCTCATCTACCCACTGAGTTTTTATTACTACTAAGAAAATGTTTTTCCTATTTTAAAAAGATATATTTCTAAAAAGTTTTAAATATTTATTTATATATATATATATATATATATATATATATATATATATTATATATATATATATATATATTAAATACCTAAACCTTAACCAATTGAAAATCCCTAGCTATAAAACTTTCTGAGATAAGGTACATTATGTATTTAAAAAGTTAACTTTCGGAAAACGAGGAATTTGTAAGGCGATCACCTTTTTAGTAGAGCCCTGCTCCATAGGAAGGTCCCAGCTTCATTGTCCTTAGTTTCTAATTCCTCCTCAAGCTTCCTCTTAGTTTAGACTTCTGATTTGCATTTTTTAATAATTCTTGAGCTTCACGGTCACCTTTTTGAATACGGGAACACATCTACTATCTTCATCGCTTTCGCACAACACTTTTCCCGGACGGATCCAAGAGTCTTCAGAATGTTACATCTCATTATATTGCCATCATTGTATGTTGCTACAGCTTCATGAACCCTAGTGATAGAGTCTCCAACTGGACAAAAGTGTTTTTTTGTATTTCTATTCCATATTACATTATTCGATTGATTCATTTTTGATTTTGGGTTTTGCCATGCAAACATTTGCTCAAAAGTTTTTTTTTTTGCGAGATCACGAAAAATAGGGTTTTATTTTTATCATCACATCTTCAGGAAGGTGGAAGTGCTTTGAATGATCATAAGTAGTGGCTGTAGCTTCCGCTTTTCTGTACTTGCACCAACTATCTTCTTCACGAGGGCATAGGCCGTGGCTTCGGTTTTATCATTACTCGAACTCGGATGAAAATATTCCGCCCAAACAGATTTGTCATTTCGTCAAGATTGTTTTGATTCCTTCGAATCGCTAGTCCAAGGTATTTCTGTATATTTAAAATAGCAACATCATTGAGCTATTACGACCCGACATAGATTTTCCCGTCGTCCAAGTTTTGACCTTTACTTTTTCGCTTCAATGCTAGAAGTCTGGTGCCCATCCTCTTTTTGCACAGTTGGCCAATACATTCTAGTTTTTTTATGGGAAGAATCTTCATAAATATTGGCCTGTGCTACACTGTCATAAGCCTTGGAATCCCCATCTCCTAAATAATACTCATAACGGACGTTTTTTTCCAGGGATCTATTGAAAATATCCATAATGCCTGCAACTTCCATTCCTCCGTTGTAGTTAGCAGTACAGTTTTTTATCATGTTCATTCTTAGCTTGTCCCTTTACAACGGCAATATTTTGATTTTTATGGCGACATCTAAACACCTTTCTGTATCGGCACTTGTTGCCAAGGGGTGCCCATCCCCCCCAAAGGCTATGGCGCATTCCCCCCAAGAAATTTACCATGTCATGGGGGTGTATAAATTATACAGTATAATTATTGTCAAATTTTTTAAATAAAATGTATAAACAACACATATGCCATACAAAATAATAAATCAATGTACAGTACTATAATTAAAAGTAAAAATGGCTAGAGGGTGTTTCAAAAAGGTAAACTAACTTTGATGGGAACCCTTAACCTTTGATTACCCTTGATGGCCTTTTGTAAAGCAGCAATTTTTCCTGTTCTCACTTGAAATGCCAAATTTGTCTATGATCTCACTGTTTGGAATTGATTGTAAAATATCCTTTTCGGATGCCAAAACCAACATATCAGACAACCAGGTATCACCCATACTGCATCTCAATCTATTTTTAACGATTTTAAGTTTGCTGATTGCTCTTTCAGCTGAGCAACTTGTTGCTGGCAGGGCGAGAATTATCTGATACAATGTCAAATATGGGAAACCCAGATATGTTCAATAAACAGCGATAGGGTCTTATAAAGCCCTTCTTGATCCATTGATCGAGATATCGTTACTTTGCAATTGTACTTGTACAATCCTAATGTTTCATCAGAAGAATCTTGGGTTTCAACTTCAACTTCTTCATTGGTTAGTCTTGCATTTTTGTATTTATCATCTTTTGAAGAAAGGGCATCTGACAGGTCAATATTTTGATAGCTGCCTTTGTATAACTGGCTGAAAACATCAAACTCCTCACAAAGTTTCTCGGTATCCAATCCATAGTAACCACACAGGTCAATGACCAATGTCTGGGTTTAGGGTGTCGTCCCCAGTGTTTAGCAGCTTTTCGTGAGAAAAATAAGTCATTTCCTGCACAAAATTTAATGACCTTTCAGGAAAACGATCATGTAGTTGTGTGATCACGGAATCAAGAACTTTAAAGAAGACTTCTGTCCTCAGTTTTGCCAATAGGATTCTAAATATTATTTCATCAATGGCAAGTTCGTCCATGAATCTTTTTCTCTTTCTCGGATTCGTTTGTTTGAAGTTTTCTGGAGATTGTGTTCTTGAGCAAAATGATTAATACTGCCCACCATTTTGTCCCATCCCTCGCCCTCGTCGGTTTCTCATAGATTGGAGTTTAGAAATAGTTTCAGACACCACTGTCGGAATCATTCCGTAGTCAATAATTTTAGACTGTAAAACAAACAGTCACTGGTTGACAGAATTTTGAATAGTTCGGCAGCAAATGATCATAACTGCAGCAGATTCATAATCAAAAATAGTGCTTTCAGAAGTCCTTTTGCTGATGTTCTTGAGTCCGTTTCAGATTGAGTGTTATCAGGTATGTCTTCCAGGGTTAGGACATTATAGCAAGTTATAACGGTGTTTACGGCATCGTTTTTTGCTTGACCACCTTGTCGTATTGACTCTTTTCAAACGCTTTTTTCTAGCCTGACATAGACCTTTTTCTAACTTCTCTACAAAAAATATGATGTCTTTTATGTCCAGACATGAAATTGTACAGTTCTTGCAGAGTTGATAACATGTCCCTTATTTGTGGGCACAATTCCATTGATTTGTCGAACAACTAAGGCAAAATCTATGTGAACAACACCAAATGTAGAATGCTTTAGGGCATTCCTTCAGGACAAATGATTTGACCCCACTAAATAGACCACGCATGTTTTTCCCGCACCATCCATGCTCTGCCCAATCATACCATTCTTATCAAATCCAATTTCCTGGAGAGTTTTTTAATAGCTCAATTGATAAGTTTTTGCCAGTTTGTGTCTCCGCTAGTAAAAACGTTAACAAGCCGCTCTTCTGGCTTCACATTCTCTTTGATTTCTCCGAATGTATCTCTGTGGATCGACATATCGAATTAGCACTGTTGTGCTATCCTTCTTGCTAACATCTTATGTGGAGTCAAGAATTATAGAATACATATTAGTTTCATTAACATGATCCACAATTCTTGAACAACAATTCTATTCATGAGATTTATTAAATCATAAATGTTTCTGTAACTCAGAAAATTAGAACCAAGTTTAGTTTTATTTTCTTTTGACTTCTCCAAATAAACTCTCGCGTCTGGGTTATACTTAGCAAGCAATCGAAATAAATTTACTAGTTTTCCGTTTAGAGACTTTTTATTTCGAAAAAGCCAACATCTCCTCGGTCAGATACCGACAGCAGACCGATAGAACCTCACGGTGATGACTGCCTAAATTTTATCATTTAGCTCAGTCAAATCAGTATCAAACTCTTTTTTTGGATATCCATTGCAATCTACCAATTTGAGAAGAAATATGGATTTTTGATTTTTCATGAAGTTCAATATCTCGATCTCCTGTATGATCCGTTCCAACCCCCTATAACCTGTGGTACCCCACCAAATTCTTCTTTCTGATGGCAAAGCAAATATCAAAACAATGCAAACAAAATACAGCATCAGAATGTCTACTGTAAACAAAGCCACCTCCTATCTTTGGTTGTTCCAATAAGTAAAAGACTTTTTTTAACTTTTTGGGTTGAATTTTCTACCGGATGAGGAAGGAAAATCTATTATACTTAGGTCTTGCGATTCCAGCTTTAGTGCTTCGTTAATTAGTTCAGCAGAGAGTCTTTTGTTTGTATTAAAATGCTGGATCTGTAGGATCGATTGTAGAGAATTGAAGTTCGGTCAAAGTAATAGGTTCAGGTATCTTCTCTGTGTGTATGTTGTCCTCTCTGATATTTTCCTAAAACTTCGTCTTTTTTCTTCTGGTGTTGACATTGGCAGGCTAGTTTCCATGGAGGACGTTGGAAGTTTCAATTTCTTTATCGTGAACAAGTATTAGAGGCGTATATTTAGATCCATCTCCTCTTTGGAGACACTGCAGCTCAACTTCTTCGTTCCGTTGCGGTCTTGGACAGCTGATGTTCCAGAATGTGGATTGTCTTCTGGCCCAGGCACCACCAATCTAAATATAGAGAAATGCCTTCACTGTAAACTTTTATATCAATAATCTGCTAGTCAAAATTTAGTAAAATCTATAAACCCTTTTTTTCAAGTACAGATTAATTAGAACTGTTTTTTGAATTTATTATCAATAATATGCCACATTCTGCTACACTGAACAGTGAGAATAAACGAACACACATAAAGCTATATATTTTTAGAGAAACCTCTTTTGTCTCAGGGCACCTCAAAATGGTAATATCATACTAAAGTGGTAAAATATATTATGACAAAAATGTTTTTTTAAAGATAGCAACTCCTTTCTACATACAAAGAGTGTTAATATGGGTTGAAGGGACAAAGCAAAAGCTGTAAGCTGTAACAATAACAAGTAAAACGATCTTGATATTTTAATTACAAACACTCTATAGACCAATAGGCTTTATACATTATTAAACTAAATTGTATTTGAATTTTTATTTCATTAGATGCTTTTGCTTATAACGTATTGGACCCAGTACTACTTTAATAATTTGGCTGATAGTATGTTTGTAAATGTAAAATGCTAATATTTACATATATTTTAAGCTTGTCACCATTTCAGGCAGGCCTCATCTCTTCAATACAGTAATAATAATTTACTTGCATTTTGAAGTTTTTTTATCATTTGTTAGTCTTTCTTTATAAGCTTTGTCCTTTTCTATGGCCTTCAATGCCTTAATTAATTGTTACTTAGAAAGGTTTTAATGTTTTTGAAAGCGTTAGGATCGAGTCATTAATAGAGCATAGCCTATATGTGTTTACTCCCTGCTTATAAAATTGAACAAACTAAGATATGGACATTTTGTTTCTACTGGTAATATTGGCGTAACCTTTCAATAGCCGATGATTTGCGCAGAAGTTGATGGTTGAGGTTCGTCGTCCATAGTTAAAGTAGAACGGTCCCATTTAGGGTATCCAAGGTCCATCACCTTCTTTCTCCTCTGTTATTTTATATCAATATTTGTTTTTGAACTTATAGAGGTGTTTTTCTTTTACAGTGTTCTAGCCACTTGTCATGGCGGTGCACCGTATTGCACAGTAGTTCCCAAACACTTATATATTGAATGCCATTTTTAAATTTTACGAGGCATTATTTAATATCTATAAAAACAAAAAGTTATAGTTAGCATAGAAATACATTAGTTAGCTACTTAATACTAACTCGTATAACAAAACGAAACAGAAACGCACACACGACATTCAAGTGGTCACTACGTTCGTAAAGACACTAATTATTGTGTTGTGTTGAGGTTATGTTTACACACTACAACACTACACTTAAAGACAATGCGTGACTGACTGAGCACTGGGGCGGCGCGGAAGGGGATGAGGTGCGAGGTGCGTGGACTTCCCCTTGACAACGACCTTGGCAAAGGGTCGGGGCGGGGGTCTGTTGGTCTAACAAATAGAACTACTGCATTCGCCTCGTTTGAATTGCAAAGTTTTAATTTGCTTTTATTTTTATTTTTTGCCTCTCACGGCTTTAATTTGTTAAAACTAGTACTGCAAAACGTTGTAAAAATGTTTTTTTAACTTTGTAAATAACGTATCCGAAACCCGCTTTTTAAAGTTCCCCCCCCAAAAATTTTTCCATTCCTCCCCCAATTTTTGTTTCAATGGCGCAACTTGCGCCATTGCTCCCCCCCGTGGCGGCCCTGCTTGTTGCCATAACAACACCATTGAGGGACAACTGGTGGCCACGCTTCTGCCAGGTTCCATCTAATGTAACGCTAATGTCTCGGTTACATTCATTAGCGATCACTGCTTCTTCTTGTGTAGCAGTTTGCATTGATTGCAATGCCACTTTACTGTGCTGCATCACCAACAACTGTAGCATATTTTTAAAAACGGGTAAGCATTGTGGTGGCAAGTTCATAATCCCGCAAAATATTTTGCCTGCAGTAGGCCCATTTGCCAATGCACCAGAAGACCGTACACTAGCCGTAGCGTTTACATCAAATAAGCAAAGTTTGTTGCTAGGTGACAAAGGCCTATCAGTGGCTGGGCTTATTGATGGTGATGAAAAGGATTTACTTATGGCACAACAATCGGTTACATTCTACTACAATCTCAGTTGCCAAACCATACAAACGACCAACAGTCAAATCGCAACCACAGTCTCGACATACTGATGAGCTTTTTTTAAACAGGTTAAGTCCCATGTGCAGCCACATTAGCTTCACAGCTGACTACTCTCACATCCGCGGACCCATCAACATCCCCCACCATTTTCCCCATTTCCATGAAGAAAATGTTCCCAAATCCCAGACAACTTTTTACCTTGCATTTTACTTTTTATTGGCCAATAAAAACCTATTTAATAAGCAAAAAAATTGTTTTGTGTAAATATTTGACTGGAGAAATTACATGTGAACATTTTTGGCTGAGCACATGGGACGTCTGAAGTAATTTCTGTTCGTGATCACAATTGCTTCATGCCTAAAATTTTGGAATATTTTGGGTAGGCCTATATAAAATAAAACCATGCTCAAAAATAGTGTACAAAAAATTTATATTTATTCCATAATTATTAACAAAATACCATGTAAATTACGTTTTTAAAGTAGTAGAAACCACAATAAAACATAGTCAATGTACTGTTTTTAGTATTACTAAAAAAGTGATACAAATTTTGTTTCTACAAAACATAGTCAGTCTATTTCTTTTTTTTTTATCTATTTCTTTACCATCTCACATAGTACAACATGTTTGGAAATCAATCCGGCATTTTCAATGGAAGTGTACTTTACCCCCATAAACTTTGACCGTATGAGTAAATCCTCTATCAATGCACAGTTTGTATAATGTTTAATACCATATTTTGTGTTTTTTATTGGTAATGTTATTGGTTGAAAGCTTAATCTGCCTTGAAACGGCACCATTGTGTTACGTCTATGCACATTTTTGGGCCAACAACACAGCTCTCTTACGAAGGGTTAAAATTCTGGGTCGACGTCGCCTGTCATACTCACTGCTACTACTCTCATAAACCATCAATATATATCTTACTAGGTAGTTAGATGAAGGTTTCCTATTCCATAATCAATGTATTTCAAGTCACATAACCTCAATGTATACACTTAACACAGCTACACACAGCACTGACCATGTGCTCACTGAGTGGTGTGTGGGTGAACGTGGTGGAGGAGGAAAGGGTTGCCATTTTTTCAGAACCCCAAATAGTTTGTGGACAGTAACCCATGTCCCAGGCAACAAGGCAGTATATGTTAGAAAGCTATAAACATGCATCTATCTGATTCATGCAGCTCCAAAACACAGACGTGTAATGTGAGCAAATGTGCTGCACATGGGATATAGAATAATTCAAGCTTGTGAAGCAAAAGTGATAACATATGGGACATAGGTAGTACTATCAAATTTAGTCCTGGGGACTTAACCTGTTAATTAATGATTTTAATATGTCAAGGCTTAATGGCGATATTTTGATCAATTTATTCTAACAAACTCAGAGTACTTATCTAACTGTAGAGTCAATTTTGAAGTTTGATACCACCCCTTTTACACTACTTTCTGGAGTTGTCACACTAGGCCAAGGGCTCACCTTTCCACATTTTACACTAGGGGCCTACCGTCTTTTCCCTTTTCTGCTTTTGAAAGCAGAAGGTGTAGAAGACCTTGGCATGTTTAAAAGTTTATGTAATAATACATTAGAACTATTCAACAATATCTTCACTTATAACACTATTTAAAAAAATGGTCCTTATTAGTTCACTGCAACTTTTATAAAAACAACTTTGTTTTCCATAAGAAACAAAGAAACATAAACCAAACCTGGGAATAAACACAATAATGAATTTGCTCCATAGCAAACGTTGTCACTTGGCAGTGCTGCCAATGAAAAAACAAAAATATCCCACCACTTATACTCACTTTATAAAGATCTGTTACTTATATAAAAACTAGTGCAGATTCCAAAATATCACAAAAACTTACTATTTCAATGTATTTTTATAATGTTTTTTTATAAAATGTTCCAAATACTGAAATAGCAACATATTATAGTCTACATCATTTTAACCGGAAGGAAACGTAGAATAAACAAAACAACAAAAATGTTTTTAATTTTTTGAGGTACACAACTCCCTTAAAGTAAATATATATTTACATGTTCCTGTTATAAAAACCAGATTATTTTTTCAATTATATATAATTAATTGTAAGTGTTTGTGAAAGCGCAGGCACGCTCGCATGTGTGTTTAGTGTGTTCAAATTTTGTAGTAATTACATATCCATGAAAAAAATCAATTTATTTTTTATGTCAATATAAAGACTTAAGATTCTTTCCCTTCGTGTTTTAAAATAAAATAATCACTTATTTATTAATTTATACCATAAAATTTTGCATTTATTAAATATAGTCACTTAAATTGTCATAACAATACCGTTTCCAGAAACAGGCGGCTAAGTCTTGTATAACCCCATAACGAAAATCCTGAGACCACACCAATTCAACTAATTATTTAGGAGACATCAATGATATGATACAAAATTTAGCAAGGCAAAAGATGAAGAGAGTGAAGTTTAAAAGAAAAGCGATCATTTTTATACTACAATACCACCATTTATTTTTGGAATAATAAAATAATTTTTAGTCGTTTCTATGTCGCAAATTCAGGTTTTTTGGCTAAACATAAATGAAAATTAAATTATAGTATTGGGATTACCTGGTACCGACATACGAAGCGGGTTTAGGTCAGAGCGGAAGTTTGACCCCCAAAGCTGACACACTGTAAATATGTTTATTTATGCATGAAACGCCTCAATAGTGACTTAAGTGATTTTTTAAATGTTATTATTAATGACCCCTTACAACAAGTACACAATAGAATTAATATTTTAGGTTCACATGACATGGTTGTTCAAGCATTTGACACTAGTATGGGAGAATAACAAATATAATACTGTATCACATTCAGATAGATTAATCGAATGAACGCAAATGACAAGTAACAAGTATGTGGGGTGACAAGCTATCAATCACACACTGCATTACTGCCATAATATTTGGCTGATGGATCTGAATAATGCTCTCTCGTATTAATCTCCCAGCGTTTGTGAGGTGCTCAATATTTTCTTCAAGCCCATTACTTTTAAATAATTCTTATTAGAGAGCGTGTTGAGAATATTGCACATTTTTCAAAGACTAATCATTTTGGTCCAGTAGTAAATTGTAGTCATCCTATGAGTGTAGAACAGTACGCGTTATAAACCTTATACCCTATAAAAACATACGCAAATGCTGGAAGACTGTAAGTTTATTTTTTCTTTCTATCCTAATTCCTAAAATTTCCAAAAGTTTTTTCGGTTGGGGTTTAAATTTCATTTGGGGGCATGTTAAATTCACGATTAACTCAGCTATTCCAGTACCCATGTACAAGAAAACTATTGAATCAGGAATCAGTATTATGTATTCTGTAGATACACGAGTGCCGATTACCGTTGTTTAACTGTCCATCTGGATATATAAAATTATGTCACCCTTAATCAATAAATGTTGAGGTTAAATGAACTTAGCTCTTAATAAATTTAAACAAAAGCCATGACTACTCTATCATTGCGTGCTTGCCAGATAATCACTATCGTAATAACTATAACCCAGAATCGTTATATCCGCGTCTTATTTTAAACTTGCCCGCCAGTTAATTACCGTAATAAATTTCAGTATAATTTAAGACTTTTGCCGTCATTCATATGCGTGCTTGTAAAGTAAGCCCAGAAAATGACAACTTTGTCTTCGCAGGCTTGCCAGACAATTAATTTCGTAATAACTCTCATTCCCTATCTGGGATTTAGTGGAATAATAACGCAAACAACTAAATTACTTTCTCACAGAAATTGAGCTTCTGCCCGGATCTCCAATCAAAAGTTATATTGGAAAGTTTCTGAAATTGAACAAACTGCCTGTCTTTTATCGGAGTATTGTGATGAGGAAATAATTTTTTATGAATTCTGGTAGTAGTTAGAGATGTATATAAAAGGCCTCTCAAATGGTATTAATAAAAACATTTTCTTTTTATAGCTTTAAGAAAAATTCTTTTGTTCCAAATTAGTAATAAAATTCTTCCGTTTTTACAGGAACAGTCAGATAACTGAGTATATATTAAACATATATCGAATAAAAAAATAATCTATGACCAAAGAAATATTATGTATAACTACAGAAAATCCACATAGAATTCGTTAGTTATTAATAGGTGTATATTGTTTTGAAACTCTTGTTAAAAGATACATCATAATTGAAATATTTTTGAAAACTATTTACCACTTAAAATAAGGTACAAATATAAACGTAAACAAATTTCACAGTTAAGATATTTTTGCTCCTAAATAAATTGTATTTTAAACATTTTTTTATTTCACGCGGTGCATTGTAACCATTTGCTTGTTTCCTTAGTATTACTTCTCAGATTATAATGGTTATGATTTAGACTTTATACATTCTATTAAAGTTTTCGTGATAATATTTTTTTCCCATTATGACTCAAAATTTTCAATGTTTAAAAATAACCATTCTTTCTGACTAACATAATAATATATATTCATTAATATTCACAACACTACATTTACAATTAGCTAGCAAACTTTGTCATATGTAAATTTTTGGGTAAAATATATCTTAGAATATTTACTTGATATTGTAAATATTGTGTATGTTAATATATAAACAATGTTTACATCAAACTGTGTATACATTTGGAGCTTTCATGAATATTTTCGTAAAATTTGTACATGAGATTAGGCTATAGAATTACAAACGCAGAATATTTACTAAAGTAGTTTTGTGTTAAATAATTCGTTGCAGATAAAGCATACTATAGTTTTTATTTAAAAATTATATTTTAAAAAATTTTGTCTCACACTTTATATTTGATATTAGAAAGTTGTTGTTACCCCGGGGCACTATTTGATGTCATTATTAAAAAATGTAGTTCATAAGTTTTCCCATAAGTTAAACCGGGGCGTTATTACAAATTGTGTTGAAACTTGAACTTAAGCTCAGTCAACTTCGTAGCTCCACTGTTAAACTAGTGTGTATGCTATATCTTGATCGCAAAATTATATAGCTTGGTTGTAATTGTACAGCGCGGTTAACAGTATAGTTGATACCGTGGATTCGCGTTTCACTAATGTCCCGTTAGCTTTTTGGATACTTGTTTCCCTGTATTTAAAACTCTGTCTATGCAGTGTATGCACATTCCAACAAAAAATTATTAATAATTTTTTAAACAATTTCCTATGTTTGTGTCTATAGTTCACATGTTTTCTCAAAAGTTTATATTGTTAATTTTTGAAATCAAAATATGTTACTCCCGTCATATACTATACATTTCACTCCTTTGACAAGGTTAAACAATTACCAAACCCCTCCCCTCTACTATATTTATGTTATCTATATTTCAGTTTATTATATGGATTACTATTATAATATGAATATAAGAAACATTATAATGTTATATGATTTTTCAATTTGCTTTAATTACATTTTCAAGAATACACATACGTCTTTGACACTTCCATTGCAATAGGCCGTAGTAAGAGTATTAGACTTATTTTTAAGGTTTTTATTCATGCAATGCCTTGGTTATTCTAATGTGCAACGGAGTTACTGTTTTGGACTATTTCAGAGAGTTTTTGCACGACATTTGAATGATGACGTGAGCGTTGCTGGATTCACAATTCGTTTTCCCAAATTAAGGTATAATTTTCTTTTGGTTGTGATACTACTAGACATGAATGGTTCTAATGAGAAACTGAATAACCAGAAAAAAAACAACTGTGGTTCGTTTTGCGGAGTAATCGCTAGTGTAAAATGCCGTAGCGTTGATGGAAGAGGGATCAAAAAAAACGCCATATTTAAGTATTATCACCTAAAGCTCAGTTGGGATTTGGAACCACCAGATAGTTTTACACGTATACTAAATTAAAACCTTGCAAAACATATCTTAATCTTTAATTCGATAAGTCTGTTTATTTTATTTTTTAACCGAAAATGATATATATAGTCTCGTAAATTTTTGATTGTAAAAAAATATCTTACAGCAACAAATTCCTTGCTATACTTCTGTTTCTAGTATTTAAGTCTTCATTTCAGCAAAATACTTATAATAGTAAAATTTTTCTTCAACATGAGTTTTTTTTCATCATATAATATTATATATATATATATATATATATATATATATATATATATATATATATTAAATTGTATAAATGGCAATAGCCTTATTTAAATTTCAATAAACATTGAATCTTTGCGTACCTTTTTGCGATTTCAATGTTTATTGAAATAAATAAATTCGGCTATTTCCATTTATACCAATTTTAATGAATGTAAATAGAAGTCATTTGACAGGTATTTGGTCTTCCGATCATATGTTAGTTTGGATATTTAAACACATATGTGAAAGAAACGGCCAGATACAAAATAATTGAATCGGGGAAAAAAGTAAGCGCTCTGTGGTGTAATGGTAGCACATTCACCCGGGCAAGTGAGAGATCCGGGTTCGACTCCCGGCGGAGCAGTACTTTTTGTGATTCAATGTTTATTGAAATTATATGTGTGTGGTGTGTGTGTGTGTGGTGTGTGTTGTGTGTGTGTGTGGTGTGTGTGTGTTTGTGTGTGTGTGTGTGTGTGTGTGTGTGTGTGTGTGTGTGTGTGTGTGTGTGTGTGTGTGTGTGTGTGTGTTGTGTGTGCGATAAGCGAAAGCATATGTAGGTTGACACACCTTTTCGGGGAATGGCAACCGATAAGAATTTATAAGCAATCTAACACCATTTTGTAATAAAATATATTTTCTTGCTGCTTTCTCATCAATGACATCAACATTGTAAAGGTTTTGAAAAATTCTGCGGCGGTATTTCATGTTCCAGAACCTTGTAGTTTTTACCATTATCAACATACAAATTTATTAAATAAGCTGTTATTAATTCGTTGTACGTAAAATTTATAGTTCTTCATCTACAAATTGTATTGATGAAACTTATATTTAATGCTGTTTCACACTGTAATTCGATAAAAACAATCTCACAAAATAAATTTATAATGTGGGCTAGTGAACATTTTAATATGCACATCCTGTCAGAGAATAATATTTAATATTATTAATTTACTATACTAATATACATACGTCTAGTTATTTTTCACCTTGCACTTATTAAATTATAAATTTGTTCTTGGTATTATTTGAGTTAATACAATTACTAATATGAAAATAAAACAATCACTAGTTAACACCATCTATAATTATTTAATCAAAATAACCGTTGACATATAGATTATTGGTTATTATGGGATTTGCGATAGGAACGACGTTAATCGTTCAGGTGAACACAGAGCCATTATTATTAATAACCGACATGGAGCATAACATTGCGATTAAATGGTTCACTGCTTATACAGTTATACCCAGCCAGATATGACGGTTTACTGTTGACATTCAATATTGACTTTGTCAATAATCTTAGTAGAAAAGCTAATGGGTATGGTTTAAACTACGAAACAATGTTCAAATGCATACGTAAATTATATATTTTAGCTGTATAAGTGTTCGTAATGGCCAAAAGTATATAATGCTACTGCAGTGATTTCTGCGGCCGTAATTCCGCCCTTCCTAACAGCCCTGCTGACTAGAAAATTCTGTTGTCTCCTGCTCAAGCTATAACATTAGATATACGACCTAAGGATTGTGGAAAATTTACGGGTTTACTGTAAGTCGTCTGGGTCGATTTACAGTTCGTTCTAAACTAGGTGCTCTGCCTAATGCTTCAGTTACATATTCACACCGTCGCAACAGTATTTGACAATCAAATTTTAATTTACACAGCGGAGTACACGTTGTTAACTACTATTTGTTCCAAAACTGAACTTAAATTTTCATCTCAAGGGCCTTTACACAAGACTTTCATCACAGTTCATTAGACACCTGATATGTATACTGTAATGGACTTTTCGAATAACGGGAGGGTTTCATTTCGTTCAGGTTCCTTTAAATAATGGTATAAATTTTCAATAAAAATGCACTTAATCAACCTGCTTATTTCGGCAGGGATTCATTTAGTCTAGAGTTTAAAAACTAAGTACAAGTATTAATTTTCAACAAAAACTACCTTTAATTAATTTGCTTATTTCTTTCCAGTTTCACTTCCTCCAGGGTATCTAATATTAATCTAGAATATAAGGCCATTTCATAAAGTCCCAGGAATTATTCTGTCCAGATCATGAAGTATTACTAAAATATAGCAATGTCATAGCGTCCAGGTCGTACAGTCTAAACCTGAAAAATAAGGACCTGGACCTAATAAAACCTGGACTAAAAATAACCTGGCCTCAATAATCTGGGATGAATCTCTGGCCATAGCGTTTTTAACAAGTATGCTGGGAGTAACATAACCTAGCTTATATAACAATTATGTTAAGGCTTTGTCTAGCCTTAATAATAGAATACTAGACCCATTCAGCGTTATTTCCCTCAATGTAGGTTCAAACAGATATTCGGCATCTTTAACTTTAAGGTGGGCTTATTGAATATGAAATAATAGTGTAAGAATTTTAAACTTTCAAAATCTCTACATACCGTACTCAGAAGAACACAGATAGAATAAAGATAGAAAAATACATTTATAATAGAAGTTAATATACTCACACTAATTAATGTGTATAATACAATATAAAATTGCTTAAAACATACACGCTTTTAAACGTATTGCTTGTTCGTGAAACTTTTAGCCTAAAACTGTACTGTAACGATACACCAGACATGACTTTCCTTTTGATTTTTTTAATTTACAAAACTAAACAGAACCTTACATGACCGTCGTTTTAACAAACATATGGGCATCATTTTGATGACATTAAAGGCATATAAAAAAAGAGCCTATCCCAAACATTGGAAAAGTATTTCGTAGGTTGAAAGAACGACTGGCATATGTTCATAAAGTTTTAATATAAACGAAAGATTCTAAAAAATATTTCCGTTACTTTTCTAAACATAAATATGTTTAGAAATATAACGTGTTTTGAATATTATAAACCTAGGTATAATAAATAAACGAGGTAGCCATATAGTTACGAGACACTTGGAGTGCTTTGCTGAGGCTGCACGTAACACACACACACACGCGCGCGCGCGCGCGTGTGTGTGTGTGTGTATTATTTAAACGCCACATGTGACAGATACGGCTAAATAAAAAATAATTGAATCGGAAAAAGTTAAGAGCTCTGTTGTGTAATGGTAGCACATTCACCCGGCAAGTGAGAGATCCGGGTACGACTTCCGGCGGAGCAAGTACTTTTTTTGTTATTCAATGTTTATTG
The DNA here is from genome assembly GCF_021130785.1 of Homalodisca vitripennis. Lineage (NCBI taxonomy): Eukaryota > Metazoa > Arthropoda > Insecta > Hemiptera > Cicadellidae > Homalodisca > Homalodisca vitripennis. The sequence goes on from NW_025779838.1 coordinate 54,577, forward strand.
AAATTTTAATATATATAAAATTGCCTCTTGAGTGACAGGGTCCCGGGCTTGGGACCGGCGTAGCGGAGTTTTGTGTGTGTGTGGTTGTTTATTTTAGTTTCATTTGAAAGATGTTCTGTCTTAATATACACAGATAAGTAATCATAGAACATATTTTTACAGTGCCTTCATTTAGTGATAGCCTTTAGTGCCAAGTCCTCTATAGTCATAGATTAGTTAACATGTCCAAGTCCCCTACATGCTCCAACATAGAGCTCACTCTGATTTGTGTAAAATTGAATGCCCATGCAAACTTTTTTGCGCATATACTCAATATACTTGTATCAGTAAAAATTTTTAGCATTTTTTTCGATATTCCAAAGCATTTCCTTTACCTTGCTCTTTCATTGAGTTCTTTAAAAGTAATAGCTTCTTTATAAGTATTTAGAAATGAGTGTTTTTCATAAGGATGAGAATGTATTCATCATCGCCCATCTATTATTTAAAACAAGTGTTATGCTTTAACTGTCCCAAAATATACTCACTTCTCCTTCTTACTTACTTAAACACTTTCTGATTACATCACCATGAAATAACTCAGATAAAATAGTTCAAATATTTCCCAAAGAAGTTAGCTCCGTAAGTTTCAATTTGTCCGACGGTAAATAGTTTTCAAGTTTGTTGAAGGAGTTTGAAGAGGGTTTTCTTTTCCTCAAGAAAAGCAATGAAAACAGCGAAGATTGAGAGGTCAGGAACAAGAGTAGTTGTCAAACTGACCATAGATTTTAGTGATGATGTGGTTACACTAAGTTTCTTTGAGGAAAAGCTACCAACTGATATGATTTATAATAATAAAACAGATTTAAGCTCGATTATTTCGTACTTTGTTATGATTATTAAGAAATATGTAGAATGTTTCTTAAACATTTATTTACATGTATAAATGTGAGTAATTATATGTTTTGTTTTGTTTTATGCAAAGATTGTATCCGAAAATATAAATTAAGTTTCCTCATTTCTCTAATAACAAAAACACACACTGCATATATATCTATATATATATAATTTATAAAAGTCTTGAGTCACGATGTATGTTGCCAATAAACTCCAAAACGACTGAACCAATTTCAATCAAATTTCACATGTATCCGTAATTTAGTCTAACTTAGAAGATAGGATAGTTATTATCTGAATTATTCGCTTATGTCGTGAATATAAACGAATAAAATGAAGAAAAGTTTTCAAAGCGCCTGCACATTATAACCTGCAATTACGAGATAGATACGGGATATTAAACAGTGAAACACTATTTGAAGGCGCTAAGTTATGATGTGATAATTGTCTAAACTAAATTTTTGGTTGAACTTAAAAGGTTGAGTGTAGACCACTTTGTATAATAAAATACATTATGCATGTACAATACATTTTTGACATATTTCTTGATCGTGACATCAAGGTAAAATCTAACTCGGGGTTGGAAATAAATTTACTTCAACCAGAAATGCTCATACGCGGGCAAAACTTACGAAAAGCGTGCGAAAGCCGCGGGGAAACAAGCTAGTATATATATAAAAATCTTGAGTTAGAGTCACGATGTATGTTGCCAATAAACTCCAAAACGACTTGAACCAATTTCAATCAAATTTCACATGTATCCGTAATTTAGTCTAACTTATAAGATAGATAGTTTATTATCTGAATTATTCGCTTATGTCGTGAATATAAACGAATAAAATGAAGAAAAGTTTTCAAAGCGCCTGCACATTATAACCTGCAATTGCGAGATAGATTCGTATATTAAACAGTGAAGCACTATTTGAAGGCGCTAAGTTATGATGTATAATTGTCTAAACTAAATTTTTGGTTGAACTTAAAGGTTGAGTGGTTAGACCACTTTGTAATAAATACATTAATGCTTGCATGTACAATACATTTTTGACATATTTTTCTTGATCGTGAACATCAAGGTAAAATCTACATCGGGGTTGGAAAAATAAT